>NC_048538.1:2161405-2456337 GCF_902806685.2 Maniola hyperantus
ATATCACATTGAATATTGAGTCAATGCCGTTACAGTTTCAATCGCAATCGACAACGTGCAATCGTAATCGCTAAGGTCGCCATAATTCATATAAACGTTAACTTAGATAACATTAATGTTAATGTTGTGAAACATGATAGAGAACTTGTATAGTCAAATTCTTGAACTTATCCCTACTATTCTATTACTATAATTACCTACTTTATTATCCATAAGTACTAATATAATATATACAAAATCGTGTTTAGTATCTCTGCTACCTTTTTTTAGGCAGGTACAAGGTAGCCCTTGTCTGCAATCTCACCTGGTGGTAAGTGATGATGCAGTCTAAGATGGAAGCGGGCTAACATGGAAAGAGTATGGCAATTATCATTAAACCCATAGGTACCTCTTTGGTTTCTACACGGTACGGTAGCGTGGTAACCAGCCACGGCCGAAGCCTCCCACCACACAGACCAGAAATTTAGAAATTATATTCCAAACCCCTGCCGCCCGGGACCTCCCACTAATGAGACCACAGCGCTTACCACTGCGCCAGGAAGGTTTTAACTAATGTCCCGAAAAATTAAAGAGTTCCCACGGGATTTTTTAAAAATCTTAATCTACCTGAACAACTACCAATTCGCACATGGCCAGCGTGGTGGACTAGGACCAAAACCCTTCTCTCTGAGAGGAGACCCGTGCTCTGTAGTGAGGCGGTAATGGGTTGATCATGATGATGATGACCTCAAGAAAGTCGCGGGCATCATCTAATTAGTACGATCAGTACCCTTCGTCCAGTACAACTAGTACCAATCGAAAGTGTGTTTGTTTGTTTGTTGTTGGTTTGTCCTTCAATCACGTTACAACGGTGCAACGGATTGACGTGATTTTTGCATGGGTATAGATAAATACCTGGAGAGTGACATAGGCTACTTTTTATCCCGGAAAATCAAAGAATTCCCACGGGATTTAAAAAAAATTAATTCCACGCGGACGAAGTTGCGGGCATTAGCTAGTTACAGATATAATGCGCAGCATTACAAAGATTGCAATTTATAAGCGCGGGATGCAGAGATAAAAATCATGTGTTAACTTTGTAAGCGGTTGACGACACAAAAAAAAACCAATTTATTATAAGTATAGATAAGTAGGTACTATTAAGTGCAGTTGGCTAAAATAATTTATCGCCTGTTAACGCGGGCTATAAACAACAAGGTACTGAAGGCACAACAGTAGAAGGCTGTATAGTATATTGTGTACCTAAGTATAAACTGTGATCAAGGGCGAGCGGCGATCAATTAGCGATCCAAGTGTTGCGAATTATACACACGACTAGGGTTGCCAGATCTTTAAAACGAAAAGCCGGACAGACCAGCCAGTTTAGCCGGACATTTGGGTAAAAAAGCTGGAAAACTTATTTTTTTAAGTCTTAGTAGGTATATCACTTCATACCTATATCATTTACCTTTAAATCTTCTTAAATTCTAATAAAAACAACAAAATTAAATGAATCCGTCTTCTTATTCAATAATCATTGATTTGCAATTGCGATTGCAATTTGCAATGGAATACAAAATGAAACGAAACTCAAAACTTAAAATAAAAATAAAATAAAATAAAATAGAATGAACCAGTCGTATTTTATTAATCATCATTCTTTACTTTACTTACTATTTTTGTAAAATGTAAAAAATAGTCAAATTTAAGATCATATAGATATAGGTATTATTTTTCATGTTTAGTGTTTGTAATATTTAGCGCCATCTATGAAAATTTTCTCGAACGTTGCCTGGAAACCTCCTCATAGAATCAGTGACAAGTAAATGATAAGCAAGAAATGATCTAGAGTGACTTGGACTATTGGCTAAGACACTTTCGATCAGATTACGGAGTCTATGACCAAATCTAAACTCTGATATTGCACTGAACAATTGTTTATCGCTCCACAAATTTATGATTATCATATTATTTTGTTGTACGTTGTCAAATTAAATTAAATTGGAGCTCGAGCCTATTAATTTTGACAATATCGCACGACAATGTTGCCTAACTTCTGTTGAACTGACTATGTAGTAACTTAGTAAGACGATCAAGTTTCTGTAACCGTGGTTTAGGGAGATACACTAGTACGAACTACAGGTAGGAGGTTTTTTTTTATTTATTTTTTTCCTTGGAGGAGGAAAACCCTCATGGATTGCACTGTGCATGCCCGACTCCACTGCAGATGTTGCGCAGTGGCCTACGGACTAAAAAACCTCCTCCACTCTTCGTTAACTCCGCTCGCGGCTTCCCGGAATTGCACGAAGCATTGACGCAAGACATGAAAGATAATTGTGACATTGATAGGGAACGGAGGGCGTTGGCGGTTAGAGGGAATATGATAGCTCGCAGATTTGCTCGTTGCACAAAAGAAGTTAAGGTCACTTTGTTCAAGTCCTTTTGTCAGAGCTTCTACACGTGCAGTCTGTGGGTTGACTATACCCAAAAATCTATAAACGCCCTCCGAGTCCAGTATAATAACATCTTCAGAATAATGTTGGGACTGCCTCGGTACTGTAGCGCGTCCGGTATGTTTGCGGATAACTGTGTAGACCGCTTCTTCGCAATCATACGGAAAAGGATCGCCTCAATGAAAAGTAGGTTGGAGAGAAGTCCTAACATTATCCTGAAGGTGATAGCAGACAGACAGGACAGCGCTCTCAAGGCGCACTGGATGTCTGCATTAGTTAATAAGTATATTAATTATATTAACTAACATAGAATAAGTTTCTTACTAACATACATTATATTATAATATAGCTACTAACATAGATTAAGATGGTTACTAACATAATAATTGTGGGCCTTGATGTCTGTGAAATAAAGATTATTTATTTATTATTATTACTTCAGGAGGTAAGAGTGCTCAACGAGACATAGTTCGCGTCAGGTCGACATGACAATCGGGGTGGGGACGCCCCGCCACCCTCCCTTTTTACCCTCACCACCTGGGTTTCTGGAGCACTTCGACCACCCGTTGTACCAGATCCTTTTTTCCACGCACATGCAAACTGTGGAATCAACTCCCTTCGGCAGTGTTCCCTTTGAATTACAACATGGGGTTATTCAAGGGGCGGACCAACAAATTCCTAAAAGGCCGGCAACGCATCGGCGGTTCCTCTGGTGCTGCAATTGTTCATGGGCGGCGGTAATCACTTAACATCAGGTGACCCGCCTGCTCGTTTGCTCGCTATCTCTATTTAAAAAAACACCGGCACAGACCCCCACACTAACCCGGTGCGGGATAGCGCGGGTGACGTGCGGGTGACGTGCGGGTGTGCGGGCCGTCCCCCCACCTCCCCCGATTGCCATATCGACCTGTCACGAACTATACCTACTTGCTTTTCATGTTCAGGCGGTGTTTTTATTTCGAAATTTAAGATCGCCAGAGCGATTTTGTTTGTACAAAAGTTAGTAGCCCAGTAGTTTAGTCGCTACAATGATACAAACATATACTGCCAAAATCATACTGCCCTTCCTTTTGGCTTTGCCGTAGTCGGATAGCAACACATTCTATATAGTATCCAGGTATTAAACGCTAGGTGAAAGTACGTTTCGCAGATATCCATTTAATTTTGTATGCCGTGTCAATTATTTATAATGCTGATGCGGAAATCGTTGAATATGGCCACACATACTTGATAGTCAGTTAGTATTAACCCGTATCTCGCACTGTCGCCCATACAACTAGTAACCGCTAACGGTTTCTAATTAGAACCTAACTTGTTGTCACCGACCACGATTTGTAGCCTAGCTAGTCCCGCACTAGGCGTGAAAGAGATGGAACATACAACATCTAATAAGCTAGAACAGGATAGAGCATACCTGTTGTATCAGAATTATGAATTGCAATCGATTAATCGGGTATAATAATTATGCAAACGCGTCCATTGCGTACAGGGTACAGTTATTGCTAACAAGTGTAATATGTAACATGCAATGAATAATATTTATCGATCGTATTGGAAACGGTATTGGTAATTTTTACGGTATGATTGGTTTTTATAGGGTTGCCATCTGATAATAAACCAAGGAAGGATAAGTTGCGAAACCACGGGATCTACCGTGTACCGAGTGACAGATACAGTGTGACGAATCACCTTCAACCGATCTCTCTCTGCATCGTATCTAAACTCACAGCTTATATCCGCGATTTCATCTGGTTGAACTACAATGTCAAACCCTTTGCCTACGTCATAATAGCTATCTGCATGCTCAATTTCAGCCCGATCCATGCAGTAGTTTGAGCTGTACGTTGATAGATCAGTCACTCCGTCAGTCAGTCAGTTTCCTTTAATATAAAATATAGAAGGTTTCTGAGGTAGGAGTTTTCTTGGGATAACATTTTGGGCGATAATTGCTCACTGTTGGTTAAAATGAATCGTTGCATCAAGAATACTCATAATTTAGCCAATCATAACAATTGAGATTGTAATAATGTATAATACAAGCTCTTCGACTTCAAAAAAGGAGGAGGTTCTCAATTCGTCCGAATCATTTTTTTTTATATCCCAGAAAATTTAAGAGTTCCCACCGGATTTTTAAAATTCTAAATCCACGCGGACTATATTAGGATATATCTAGTATTGTAATACATATTTACCTCCCGGGAATTGGGTATTTTCCTACTTTCGAATTTAATAAATATTATTACTTTATTATAAACTAGGATAAAAATAATGACGTACGCTGAAAAAATATTAAAATCCAACAAAGATTTACAAAGTTACAAGGCATTTTAATTTTGAAGTGGGAAGGTCTTCTATCCCTTTCTCGCAAAACAAAAATTTGTATGAAACCGCACGAAGCTACTATGGCATTATAGTAAGGTGTGACGTCAAAATGCTATATCGCTATCTCTGTCTAATCAGAAATATTTAAATGCTTATATAACTTTTTTGTTATTTGATAGATTTAATTAGTTTTTTCAGTTTACGTCATTATTTTTCCTAGTTTATAATAAAGTAATATAAAAATTGTAAGACATGGTAACTGTACCTTCCAATAACGTAATATTCCTGTCCACGTAAATCAAATTCGAGTAACGTTACTACGAATCATAACGGATCCGTTATATAGGATACGTCATACGACACGTCACAGTGGCCCTACCGCGGTTGTTTGACAGCTACAATGTCACGATCGCAATCATCTCTGATTGGTTAATGCTCGCTCACTATTGGCCACAATGCATTGTTACTCATTGTCAATCGCACAAATTCAGCCAATCAGAACAATTGAGATTGTAATAATGATTGATGCAGGTTTTAGACAATCGCCCCGCTGGTTCATCGAGCTATGATTGCACTTGACAATTTTTAGGGTTCCGTACTCGTCCGTTAATATTATAAATTCAAAAGTGTGTTTGATTGTTCAACGTGGATCAACGTGATTTTATTGCATAGGAAAATCAGAGTTCGCACGGGATTTTTAAAAAGCCTCAATAAAAATAAAACAAATTAATTAAATAATACTTTGTATTCGGTAACCATTAGGTAGGTACAAGAAATCCGTACTACATTATACAAACTGAAATTTTGAAATAGAAAAAAAAATTAAAACATCGATCGGTTGGTAGGTAATCGAGGATTTTTAAACTTTAAAATGAATCGATATTAGTAAAACGTAGTATCCGAATAGAAAACTGCAATTTAGTATAGTTTTTCTGTTAACCTACATTACTGTAATTTATAAATGCTTTTCTAATGAGAATTTAAACATTTTTATAGATTTCAATAAAATTACCTACTGTACTAAGATATTTCTATAAACTTTAACTACATCTTAACATGCAGTAAAACGTCCATAATATTAAGACATCATACACATTTACTGTTTACTCAATTTACATAATAGTTGGAGGAGAGATTTTTATGGACATACTTAATAGTAAAAGTATGAGAAAGTAAAAATTTAATGAAGAACATTTCAACTTGTAAATGCTTCATAATGTAAGTCATTGCATATACCATACTACTATAAAAACTACGCAAAAAAATTACCAGCTGATCGCATTAACTGAAATAACTAACAATTTTGGTAATAACCCAAATACCATGCAAAAAATCACGTCAATCCGTTGTGACGTGATTGAAGGACAAACCAACAAACCAAAAAACAAACACACTTTCACATTTATAATAGGGGTAGTGATTAAGCAGAAAAATCTATGGATTTTAGTTTCATGCAGTAGCTATAAAGATATACAAAAGATAAGTAACTAAATAATACGGAATTCGCTAAGTTGTTACTCATGCTACGAGATAAGCTACCAGATAAATTTATTAAATTGAATTACAAAATCTTAGCTTCAAAATAATTTAGAGCTCACTAATAAGAGCCACAGTTATAAAGTTATGGGACAAAATTTGAAATGCAAATTCGCATGAGCGCCGTCTAAAGTGGGAAGGCATGTTTGCACAAGGGTTGACACACACTTAGACGGCTATCAACAACTAGCGCTAGCGGCTACAACTATATTCTGAACGTTGTAAATAAATGCATTGGCGAAATATTTTACGGAGTTATTTACGGGAATTATGTAGTTAAAAGAAAAAGAAAAGACGTCTGTTTTCCAAACGGTGCCACAAATCACTCTTATAACTAAGAGCTGGTTATTCCGGCGCTTCTTTCACCTGAGCATTAAGTGCTTCAAGCAAAAGAAGCGCAGGAACAAACTGTCAACTTTACTGATTGAAAGCTCTAACAATATTTAAAAAAAAATTAAGAAAAGAGTTTTAATCAAAAACAGGTCAAGTGCGAGTCGGACTCACACACGAAGGGTTCCGGTACCATCGTACAATATTATGTACTTTTTAATTTTTTAATTTACATGGCAACCATTTTGAAATTTTATTATTTGTTGTTATAGCGGTAATAGGCATACCCTACATACTCTGTGAAAATTTTTACTCTTTACCTAATCATGAGATAGGTACAGTGCGCCGACAGACAGAAATACAGCGGAGGCTTGGGAACTGGCATCCTACTGGTACGGAACCCTAAACTTAATCGGGAAGTTGCGTAAAAGTGTGTAATCTCCCTGTAGTATTGCAAAAGCGTCTATATCTGATGCATGCTCATGAAATACGGGCCGATGTCACGAGTGGGAGGGCTCTGGGAGACACTCAATGAAAGCTACCGCGAGGGCTTCCCAGGGTTATCGAGGACCCTAGATACATTCATCTATACAACTGTACCATGAATGATTTATAGAATTCTCAGCTGGGTTTAGAATTTTTGGAAAGGTATTGAACTCGAGTGTAAAGATAGATTTTGATGGCGACATGCAGTTTTTACTTCAATTCTAATCTAAATCTAAATCAGCCTGTGCTGTCCCACGTCTGGGCAAAGGCCGCGCTCCGATCCTTCCACCATTTCCTATTTCGTGCCTCTTGAGGCCATGTAACTGTAAAGTTATCTAATTCATCACGCCAACGTCGCCTCGGCCGACCACGCTAGCGTTGATGATTCTGAAGCGTCCAAAAACAAGCAGATTTTGCCCATAACTCATCTGGCATACGACACTTATTTTACTTCAATTAGTAAACTAAAAAGGAATACGCGTTGGCAAGAAATATCTTAACGTCATCGCATGCTTGGGGCATCTCGACAATATTAATTCTACTGGACAATATGTATAATATAATCTCATTGCAAAAAATAATTCTGCAAATAAAGAATTTTGAATCTTGAGGCCGTCGAAGAAAGCCCTGACTAGGCGTCATGAACACACAGCTGAAAAACAATATAGGTACTTAAAAAATCGGAGCTCAAGAAAAACTTAGTGAGAAAATGTACGAAAACGGATCCATCTGAGTGCGACAATATTGTCGAAAAACGAGCAAAAACTGCAGCAGTCCTACCTTTGGTGTCAGTGTTTGTAGGAACAGCCATGCTGGCGATCTCAGGCTGCGGCGGCTGCACCCTCGGGCCGGGCCACGTGGTGGTGCCCCCGCCGCAGAACCGCGGCCGCGCGCTGCACTCCGCCGCGTCCCGCAGCGTCGACGCGTCTGCGGAGTATTCTGGAATCAGATCACCGGCTTAAACCAACAACGATTACGAGTGGGGAAAATTTTGCCCCTGATTTCTTAATATAATACAAATTATAGGCAAAGCAAAGCCTCCTATGCAAGCATCCCGCAGCGTCGTATTCTGGAATCAGACCACCGGCTTAAACCAACAACGATTACAAGTGGGGAAATTTTTGCCCCGAGTTGCTTATGATATCAATTTACAGGCGAAGCAAAGCCGTCCAATGTAAGCATCCCGCAGCGTCAACGCATCTGCGGAGTATTCTGAAATCACACCACTACCGGCTTAAACCAACAACGACTACGAGTGGGGAAAATTTTGCCCCCGAGTTGCTTATTATAATACAAATTACAGGCAAAGCAAAGCCGTCCAATGTATCCGGCAGCGTCAACGCGTCTGCGGAGTATTCTGGAATCAGATCACCAGTTTTTAAACCTCCAACTAAGTATAACCTAACCTAACCACTAGACAGTCACAGCTTTCACTAGGCTATCACAGCTTTCGGTACTTAAGTTTACAGTATTCTAATGATAAAATTAATGTAGATACGTACAAACAGGACACTGTGATCGACAAAAATATTCTTGAAAAAAAAACTTATCTAGTATCTCCTGAATCATGATACGAAATGATCCTATTGGCAAATAACAATGGGCATCTGCAGCACCAGAGGAACTGCCAAACCCTTGCCAGTTTAAATTTTTACCGCCTCTTATCGTCGTGGGAACCCAGTCATGCAAGCGGACATGTTTGTAAGCAGCAATATATTTTTCGGCGGATTTTTTATGAATTATAGGTACATACTTCTCGTTGTTGAAGATTGCAACAGACTCGCCGTCTGACCTCCGGGAAACGTCGCGTTTCGTTTGTGTCGACCCTGGTGACAATAATTACAAATTAATAAATGTTAATAACAAAAAATAACATGATATTTCTTTAAGGCAAACCCCCACGTTTGCATCACAATCAATACTAATAAAAACGAAAGATTCTGTTACCATTTCACGGTTTATTTCTTTACTTGTGCTATAAAGACCAACCTACGGAAGACCGCCTCTGGAAGGTGGGAAAGTCATTTGTGGGAATGAGTGTAATATTTAATAATAAAATTCCACAAACAATTTTAGACTTGCCTTTACACAAGTTTAAAAGATGTGTTAAAAGTATGCTCCTAAAAAAAGCATATTATACAGTCGAAGACTATGTAAATGATAAAAAAAGCTTGGATTTGACTCGCTCCAGCAATGCACGGGGCTGCAATGGCTTGTATACAGTGATGTGGTTATCATAACTCTATGCTTGTATAGTATGGTATAATAACAATGTAAATTGTAAAATTAAAATTAAAAAGAGCAATCGCCGAGTTTCTTGCTGGTTCTTCTAGGTAGGAACGGCATTCCGAACCAGTGGTAAATTAAAACTACCCGACGATTCGAAAGCGCTTGTAAAAAGTCTACTTGAATAAAAACATATTCTATTCTATTCTACCTACCAAATTTCATGATTCTAGGTCAACGGGAAGTACCCTATAGGTTTTTTTGACAGACACGACGGACAGACAACGAAGTGATCCTATAAGGGTTCCTTTTTTCCTTTTGAGGTAAGGAACTATTAAACAATATCAAAACTACAACGCGGCGGAGGAAAAAATCTAGTTAAATGGATGGATCAATTATTGTTGACTACCTTTTATACAAAGGTATTTTTACCGATGTTCAACAAGAATCTCCATAAATGGACTAATTACTTCCTTCCTACGTCTAAAAGATGGCGACAACAAACCAATCTCCGTACCAGCTTCGTACGTAATTAGTTTCCAATTGATTCCGGTAGCCAAGTTTGGGATAGTACGAGAAACAGCACAACGCAGCGTGCGGTTAGAAACCCGAGTTAATTGTTCGAAAGTACATAACTACTGATACCTCGTCGATAGCGGGTAATTGATTAATTGTGGACTGAGGAGAATTACGGCCGTAGATGGTGTATGCGCAAATAGGACTGGATATTTGCTGAGTAAATAAATCATTGATTTGTGCGTTGTCCGCTGAAGTTCCGTATGGTATGAGATATCTAGTCACGTGGTACGAGTATAGGAAACACTTAGTGATATCTTGGGGTGAGGGCTACGCTGGACGTCCCCTTACATGAATGCAGGAAGGCAGAAGAATGGAGACGTATTGTTAAGGTGCTGATAGACGAGCATTCACTTGTAACAGAACATCGAGCATTCGCCGCCGTTTTTATTTTTGTCGAACTGAACAACGAGCCGAGCCAAGCATAGAGCCAAATATTGCTACGAACATCTTGAGAATTCTAGCGAACGCTCTATTCGATGCTCGTCAATTCTTCATGAAGATATCAGACTTGACGGTCGCGTGTGCTGCATTTATACTCATTGGTTATGTTAAAAAAAAAGAAAAAGAAAAATAGAACATGGTGGCAAACTAATCTGTTTCGTCTTAGAAGCAAATCTGCTCGCTAGAATGCTCGCCAGAACGCTCGATAGAATGCTCGCTAAAATGTTCTCGTATTTTTCTGTGATGTAACATTCGCACGAATGCTCATTACAAGTGAATGCTCAAGTCTATCACAGCACTGCAACGACGACTACTACCGCTCTGTCAAGAGTTTAACGACCATTGATGTAGGAATCTCCCTCTAACGACGACGATAGGGTGCAACTTGTAGTCGATTTAATTAAATCAACCTTTTGAATTTTATACGTTACTAGCTTATGCTCGCGACTTCGTCCGCGTGGACTACACAAATTTCAAACCCCTATTTCACCCCCTTAGGAGTTGAATTTTCAAAAATCCTTTCTTAGCGGATGCCTACGTCAATCTGCATGCCAAATTTCAGCCCGATCCGTCTAGCAGTTTGAGCAGTGCGTTGATAGATCAGTCAGTCAGTCAGTCAGTCAGTCAGTCAGTCAGTCAGTCACCTTTTCATTTTATATATTTAAGATTAGCTTATGCTCGCGCGACTTCGTCCGCTTGTCCATAACAACAAATCCACATTTTACCCCCCTTTTTATTCCATTTTTAGGGTTCCGTACCTCAAAAGGAAAAACGGAACCCTTATAGGATCACTTTGTTGTCTGTCTGTCTGTCTGTCGGTCTGTCAAGAAATCTACAGGGTACTTCCTGTTGACCTACAATCATGAAATTCGGCAGGTAGGTAGATCTTATAGCTGACATTCGGGGAAAAAATCTGAAAACCGTGAATTTGTGGTTAAGTACATCACACAAAAAAAAATTGTGGTCATGAACTAATAATTAGTATTTTCAATTTTCTAAGTAAGATAACTATATTAAGTGGGGTAGCATATGAAAGGTCTTCACTTGTGCATTCTAAAACAGATTTTTAATTTATTTTTATGCATCATAGCTTTTGAATTATCGTGCAAAATGTTGGAAAAATACGACTATAGTACGGAACCGTCGTAGCGCGAGCCTGACTCGCACTTGGCCGGTTTTTTAAAATTCAATCCCTAAGGGTTGAATTTTTAAAAATCCTTTCTTAGCGGATGTCCACGTCGCAATACCTAGCTATATGCATGCAAAATTTCAGCACAATCCGTCCAGTAGCTTGAGATGTGCGTTGATAGATCAGTCAGTCAGTTAGTCAGTCAATCAATCAGTCAGCTTTTCATTTTATATACGTCATGTAATATGAACGTAACATGGTACAGTCATTGAATTTGTAAGTATGTTCTGCTTGCCAAAGTCGGCTCACGATTATGCAATTTTTGATGTAACTGTCACAGGCGTGGCACTATTTTATGGGACTCAATTTTACGTACGTTCATAATCTTCATATCAACTGATACGAATAAATCCATTAAAATTACGCAATCTTGGAAACTTTCGCCCATTTGAAACAATTTACTCGTTCAATAAAATCAGGACACGTTTTATATTTAACATTAAGTAAGTAATTTGAACCAAGACGGATACATAATCTTCTTTTGAAACAATGCGTATGTGTTTTCTTATTTATGTTAACTTAGTAGGTAAAGTTATAATTCTAGCAAACGCTGGGAGCTTTAAAGCACTAAGGACTAAAAAATGGAATCACTTAAGTTCTCTCCAATTTCATATATGGATTCCTAGAAGTGTTCGGACGTAAGTATTATTTTATCGCGCAAATGAACGATGAGTCACGTCATATCAGGTTCAGTGTTGAGATGAATTAATTGGTGAAAACATAAAACAATTCGATCACGCGGCGCCGTCCCGTTACTGTATTAAGGGTATGGATCCATTCAAGCGGAGACGAGCCGAGAAAACTACTCCGCCCTCAGGAAGGCAGTGAGACTCATGGCAAGGCCCTTACATGAAAGTCACTTCCACTATCACAATATTCACACTGTAGCGCACATATTCAGTTTTAAATCATTTTTTTATTCTTTAATGTTGTATTGAAGCAGGCATTTCGCATGCTGCTTGTTGCGCCATACAGATTCGACCTGTTTCAGCGGAATATAGCAAATTAAGCTTTTGGTTCATTGTTTACATTAATTACAATATTGTGGGAAGGTAGACGATTTTCGTGAAACAGAGTTCTGTCAGTTAGGCGTAATTAAATGAAGTAAAACATCGTGAGGAAGCCGGCATGCCTGAGAGTTCTCCAACTACAGTGGCAGACTATAGCCCAAACCCTTCTCATTCGGAGAGGAGATCAGTGCTCAGTGGTGGGCCGGCGATGGTTTAATCATGATGATGACGATAATTGCCATTGTTTCTGAACTATTTATGTATGGGCTGGATGTTGGTGGTGTAGTTTCCAAACATAAAAACTTCTTATGGTAACCATAGGAACTTTTTCTGGGAAAAGTTTTATTAACACACAACAGATGTAGTTTAAAGGTAGAGCAGTGTAGTTCGGTGCTAAGCGAGGCAGGACTTATTCGACTAAGCAATCATTTAACTGAAAGACTCACATACGTACTGAGCTTCACTACGTCTCGGTGGAAACACACCCTAAGACGAGTACGTCGGGGTTAACAAACTGATATCTTTTTGATAGGTGCTAGGTATGTGCTTTTGTTGAAGCTGCCTCATATCTATCATCTATGTGTTGTTTATAGTTCTTTGGGAGCAAGAAATATTATTATTAATATCGCGCTTGTGTTAATAACTTTAGAAGAAAAGAATGCAATGGAAAATACATATTTATGGCGCTGTAGTTAGTCGATAGTGCCGATTCGCGTTGGCCCGGGATGAATCTCAAAAAATCTCTTAATTTTAGAGGGGATCTAGTTATGGAGATAACCTAAACTAAGTACATGCATAATCTCAAGTTTTTAGACCCAGCGATATAAGCTGTTAGTTATTATTAAAAAAAATCGGCCAAGTGCGAGTCAGACTCGTAGACCGAGGGTACTCGGGTATTTTTTTCGACATTTTGCACGATAAATCAAAACTATTGTGCATAAAAATAAATAAAAAAGTACATTCTAAGACAGATTTTTATTTATTTTTATGCATAGGTACCAGTTTTTGATTTATCATGTCAATAATTTGATAAAAAAATTAATGTCAAAAAAATACCACTGTAGTACGGAACCCTCAGTGCGCAAGTCTGACTCGCACTTCGCCGGTTTTTCTTACACAATCGGGGGGCTGGTTTCACAATTTTAACAGATTATCTGATGGACAGTTTTCATTAATAGTATGATATAGAATATTAGGTATATTTTTTAAATGACAAAAACAAATTATTCTAAAATAAAACTTAACACCTAAGCAAGAAGTCCAAAAATTTGTCTTTTGATATAAGGTCAAATTATATAGTTTTTGATTTTATGTTTAAGCACTTATAACAGATCTTAAGGACCAATAAATTAGATCCATCACTCATAACATTTCGGCACAAATGCAGTCCGCAAGCAATTTCAAAGTTTCAACAACAAATAAATAAATAAAAATATTTTTTATTTAATTAAACTTTTACAAGTATTTTCGAATCGTCAACAGCATCTACCACTGGTTCGGAATGCCTTTCCTACTGCAGCAAGAAACTCGGCGGTTCCTCTTTTCAAAGATTTGATATACAATATTATGCCAAGTATAAGACAAGTATTTGCAGTCCTGCGCGTTGCTGGAACGAGCTGCAGGTCAAATCCACGCTCTTTTATCATTTAGGTAATATTCAATTGTGTAATATGCTTTTTTCAGGAGCATACTTTTAATAGATTTTTAAACTTGTGTAAAGCCAAGTTCAAAATAGTTTGCGGAATGATCTAACAACACCAAGCCCATCCGAGTTATTTAAACTAATTGATAGATACAAATTAGCCACAATGTCCGTCGCTTCATTAATACTAATTGAATCAGTTCCCGCGACAGTTCCAATTAATTGGCCCCACGGTTTCTAGCAGCTTCCTCGGCCGCCGTTTATGGTGGCCATTGAGTGTAATGCCACGGCTTCTGTCCGTTCAGCGGGGACATGATAAAAACGATCTGTTGCTAATTAATTCTATCTAAGCTCTGTATTCCACGCCCTGTTTGCGAATTGATGCATTTGACTTTTAACGCGTTTTTTACATGATTTCACAATATATAGAGCAAGAACTGCCCGACCTTACTTATTTTCTGAGAAACAAAATGTATGGGATAGAGTAGTGCAGTTAGAGTGTACTATTTAACGTGCGCATATTATCTGACAACTTGTACTGTGGGCCAATCTAACACTCTATCTATCATCTATCACACACATTTCACTTCTTAGGGGAGGTGTTCAATCTCAAAGTATCAATAACAGCTGAGCAGTTGCGTGCAGATCATAGAGGCATAAATGCACTGCTTACCCCAGTTGTAATAGTTCAATTGCATATTTTCCATTATGACCTGCCAGTGAAAAGGCTCCTACTTAACTCGTGCTTACTCTGGCTTCAAACCCTGTGCACGCCACTGCAGCTAAGCTTAGATGCTTTTTGTGACTCAAGTTATGTGACGATAAAAAAGTTAGGTTATTATGCACACACATTTCATTTCCCAGAAAATAAGTAACGTCAGGCTACACTGGGATCTTGGACCATTATTAGAACTATCAGAGCTGTTAAAGCAACTTATTCCCAAGCTTTCTTATCAACAGAAAACTTAGGCTTAGAAGTAAAATTTCTAAAGT
This sequence comes from Maniola hyperantus, assembly GCF_902806685.2. Lineage (NCBI taxonomy): Eukaryota > Metazoa > Arthropoda > Insecta > Lepidoptera > Nymphalidae > Maniola > Maniola hyperantus. Next base: position 2,176,592 of record NC_048538.1, read on the forward strand.
CAGTGCCATTTTTCGAATCGAAAATCTCGTAGGTAAAATAGGTAACCTGTGGTATCTTTCAATAGGTCATGTACAGAAGCCGGCAAGAGTGAATATTATGCATTAGGCAAGCGCGCTCCAACCTAGACTTCATCATTGCTTTTTTAAGCATGATTGTTGTCAAGCGCAAGCCTGTCACGCAATCAGTACCCTTATTATAAATGCAAAAGTGTGTTTGTTTGTTGGTTTGTCCTTCAATCACGTCGCAACGGTGCAACGGATTGACGTAATTTTTTGCATGGGTATAGATAAAGACCTGGAGAGTGATATAGGCTTTTTATCCGGGAAAATCAAAGAGTTCCCACAGAATTTTTAATAAACCTAATTCCACGCGGACGAAGTCGCAGACATCAACTAGTAAAAAATAAAAAACACACTACCAAAATACACGACAAAAAGTTACCAGAAACAGTTGACCTAATAGGACATTGAACCGTCGACCCAAATATCGCGAAATAAGCCACCACGTCTGTCTGTGGCTTAGTAATCTTCTAATTAGAGCAATTGTTCGATTGGTTTCGGCGAGCTCGATGCGCGACCTAGTTACAGCAGGACCAAATTATACACTGACTCATACCACACCTCACGACAGTTAGGGAACTTCTAATAGAACGCTATATGTCGCATATTATATTGCACTTATTGTTTTTTTACAATGATCATTTATAATAATACCGTTATACCTCTTCTCATATTTTTTTTATTTATTTTTTATTTTATGTACGGTCTTAGTTTTCTTATATTGTTAGTCTTTTTTTAGTTATTTGTTTAAACCTTAGTTTAGTTGTTTGCGTATTTTATTTTTATAATATACTGTAGTAGGTAAATACCTCGTCCGTGACTTCACTTGTTAAGGCTCCCACTGAAAACCAGCTGCAGCATGATGCTGAGTGGGAGACCTATATTTGGTCACACGTACGTACGTACGTACGTACGTGTGACCAATACGCACGTTCGTACGTACGTACGTATATATATAGTATATCTTTATTAGTATTATTTTTTACTTATCAGTGTATATGTAGATTGACTTAATTAGCTTTAAAGGTTTATTGTAGTATTGTGATCAAATAAAAGTTTTCTTTCTTTCTTTCTTTCTATATAAAATATAATAGGCTATAGAATAGGCTTCGACATCACTGGCAGGCGTCAAAGGTTTGTGTATTTGACGCAGGTAGCCCTAAATTAGCCTTATTTTCCTTTTTTTTATTTTTATAAAAGAATATTAGTCATTTTTTAAATGACTAATATTCCCCTTTCCTCTCCAATTAAGCGTCAAGCTTGTGCTAGGAGTAGGTACGACAATAGTGCAACGGGCGGGGTTTGAACCGTCGACCTTTCGGTTTTCAGTCCACTCCTATACCAGTTGAGCTATTGAGGCTCAAATGGCTTTGATTTTACGTCACCAGCCTCATATTTGAGACATCGTCGTCACTCTAGTTCACTCTGTCACAGCTGTCAAATAGATGGTGCTGGTGTAGGTAGCCTTAGTACGATTTTGCTCGTTTCGACAGCTTTTATAGACTTCGAGTTCCAAAATACACTGGTTACAGTAAATTGGAATATACCTAAGTAATTTATTTAGCACTACAGATGTTTAGTTATAAGCTTCCACTTAGGGCTGTAGATCTGAATGGACGGACACAAACTATAAAATAAAAAAATATTAAAAAAAACTTCCAAAACCACTACAAAGAAAAAATAATTTTTGTTTCTACGCGTGTATGTATGTTGAAGTCGGGCGACCTTCACGCTTTGATTTTGCAAATCGGTTCAGTAACTACGAAAAACTCGGTGTACATACATTTAAAAAAAGGACGGAGTTAAGAACCACCGACTTTTTGGAAGTCGGTTAACAAGCGACTCCGAAAAAATATGCTTAGTACCTACATAATTTTTAAAAATTTAATTTATACAAGAATATCACTAAACCGCAGCTCTGGGTATCATACCTACTCATGAAAAAGTGACGACATTAAAGTATTACGTTACACGCATTTTGATTTCGTTGATTAATCAAACTTTAGTGCGGTAATCGGCGCGGTCGATGTAAAACCACAGAATATAATATACGTACAGAAGTTGCACTCCTTTGATCTTGACCAAAGACAGCCTTATTATACCTACAAATTATACATAATTACCATGAATTAGATTAATCAAGTACGCAAGCTAATTTGAACTTTATCGCTGGGCACGATAGTGCTTATTACTAAGCATCATATTCCCTATCTAACATGTGGACGCCAATTTGTAAATAGCTAGGGGTGTCTACAAAGAAATAAAAATATTAATTAATATTAAAAACACTCTTTGTAGTACTACCGCATAGTCTAGGATATTCCGAACAAAAATTTTTGCGGGCTGCCACGCGTTTTTGCTCAACTTGATGTCCAGTGTCATACTAATTTTGACAGCTTCATAGAACACAACTTTTGTTTGATATAGTTATGTACTAACTTATTTCAATAGTAACTATACAAACAATTTAATTTAATATCTGCAAAACAATACACTATTTTACTCCTCTTTCAAAGAACATCATTTCAATAGGGGGTTCTTTTTAATCGCCTTAATTTATCACATACTCTCTTCTTTAGGACGGGGAAGCCCTGACTGAATACGACTCGCAGAGTCAGCACGCTTGTAGGTACTTATCGCTGTAGGTACGGATGAGTGACAGAGACTTGTAAAAGATACAAAAACTGTGGAAGCCAGAAAAGTCATGTGAATCAGATGAAGACGGAGATCGGTTACAGGGGAGGTGTTCAATCTCAAAGTATCGATAACAGCTGAGATTAGATGCTTTTTGTGGCTCAAATCATGTAAAGACAAAAAAGGTTAAGTTTTTATGAATAGTAAGAACTTAGATCGTAATTCGTATTATGTAAGTGATAGACTGACATGTCTGATACATTGAGTGCTTGATATGTTACAGGTAGATCTATAACATACTAGCTGATGCCCGCGACTTTTTGCGCGTGGATTTAGGCTTTTAAAATCCCGTGGAAACTCATGCTAGAACTGATCAAAACGTTTGTAACTTTATAAATCTTTTGTACCTGTATTTGAGCAAATATAACTATTATTTTGTATGCCCATATTATTAAACAATCTCTAATCAAGACTATCTATGGGCCTCATAATTAAGAAAGCCCAGAGTCACTCAGCGAGCAATGGAGAGAGCTATGCTTGGAGTTACTCTACGTGATCAAATCAGAAATGAGGAGATCCGTAGGAGAACTAGAGTAACCGACATAGCACAGCGGGCAGGGCACATTCTTCTAAAAACCGGAAGAAGTTGGGGTCCCAAGGCGCAGCGTTGGAAGACCCTAGGTAGACGGACGACGAGCCGCTGAATTAGGCCACGCAAGACCGTGGAGTGTGGAAGTGCCTACAAGAGACCAATGTACAGCAGTGGACGTCTATCGGTTGTTGTTGATGATGATGATGATGATGATGAATCAAGACTAGGCATTTTCCTCATAAAAAACATCAACGAAAATACAAGTAGCGTTTACTGTCTTATAACAATGTTCTTATCAACAACTCAACATTATGATTATGTCCTGTGAACTGTCCGTCGGGTTGCATGTCATGGATTAAAGCCAAGGACATGATCCGGTTTCAATGCATGCAAATCGTCACGCTCCTGACCGCTTTGTCCAGGACCGAGCGGTGTTCTGTTTCAACTATTGTATCTTGTAGTAGGTACAGTGCAAGTGCACTGTACTAAAAGAATAGAAGTCAATTGTTTTTATTTTATATAGGTTAAGGTTTCATATCACTATCTAAATTATATTTAAATTATATAAAAGGAAAAGGTGACTGACTGATTTACCAACGCATAGCTCAAACTACTGGACGGATCGGGCTGAAATTTGGCATGCAAATATGACGTAGGCAATCAGCTAAGAAAGGATTTTTGAAAATTCAACTCTTGAAATTTGTGTAGTCCCAGGTCTGAGAAGAGCCCAAAACAAACTCAGCCGGGTATTCTTTTTATTATCACCACTTTACAAAATTATTTAAACTTATTCAAAGTCAAAGTCAAAGTCAAAGTCAAATGATTTATTCCAAATAGGTAATTAATAACGCTTTTTGATGGTCAGATGTTGGATTTCTAAGATATAGTGGTGATAATTACGCAAACTTAAAACTAAAGCTACGAGGGTTCCAAACGCGCCCAGGTCTGAGAACTATCACATAGCCAAAGACGGAAGAATATGGGAGCTTACCGCATTATGTGGTTAATGGGAAGGGGTCCTCAGTAATGGAAATTTCTTTTAAAGATGCACCTCAAAATCTTACTATTTCAACTTTTCAGTTTTAGCTGCTTCGATAACCTTTGAAGCTCTATTATTATCCTTATCGACTTTCGAACACGAATATGGAACGTAATTCCACGTATAAATTTTAATAAGATAATCGATACCGTCTGTAATTCAGACACGATCTGTCCAGGCGGTGACTGGTGACTCATCAGGCCTGGCCCAGATTTCCCCCAGAGCATTTCCCGCTGCTCCCAAACTCGGTGCCGAAGTCCGAACTAATGGGGAGCGGCGACACAATCTGCCATCGCGTTGTTTAGCCGATAATGAGGTAGCGGGGCGTGGCCGAGATGTACGCGGAATGCAATTTATATTACAACGAGATTGGATAAAATAGCGATGTTTATCTTGGAACGCTGTAGATCTTGCCTCTACTTTTATAAAATAATTGTAATAGTTTGTCTGGCTCTTACGTTAAAATCGCTGGATAATTTATTATTATTTTTATTCAGACACCAGTTACCTACCCCTTGACTGCAACCTCACCTGGTGGTAAGAGAATGTGCAGTCTTAGATGAAAGCGCGCTAACCTGGAAGGTATATGGCAGTTTTAATTAAATCCATACCCATTTGATTTCTACTCGGCATTGATTTAGAGAGATTTTACATAATATATCGCCTGAGAATTCATGTCTTCACCATTTGCATAATATTAACTTTTGTCGATGCATTTTTAAATCCATATTGGACTAAATTGGAAATCAATTACCTGCATTTACATTTCTTCAATTTCCAACCAATGTATTTTGAAATTGAAGTTAAACTTTTTACGTGAAATCACATTAGGAACTAGGATAGGTACATAAAACCTTGAATATTTCTAGGCAGTGTGCCCGAATTATTTTTTTGCGTGCCGTCAATGACATGCAATTGCATACCATTGATTTGCCATCTCTGTGATAAAACTGCATCACAGTTCAAAAGTGAAAAAGAATTAGGACCCAATAAATTCAAGCGACTGAAGACGTGGGCAAAAGTTATTAAGAATTATTATTATCAGTCATTTTAAAGTTTTGTAAAAGTGTACGTCGTCGCGAAGACAATCTAATCATATCTTGAATACTTTGCACACGTTACAAAGACATAAGTAATTTAAAATGTCATCGCAATCCTCGATGCACGCTAGGCATTCTCTCTAATTAATCCAGCATCTATTAAACCGCAATATTCCCCACAGGTGTGCACTGTGCAGTGAGCGTGGCATGCTTCGAAGAATCCTCGCCTCAGATACTTATCAAGCATTCAACGCTTCCATTACCTATCGCCGGAAACGGAACATTATCGAGACGGTTCTTATCATTCCTCGCGAGTGCAACACGCTCAATCTGCTATTAGCTGGCGCATAATTACTGGCCCATGAACCCCTCGGGCCAATTTATCGAGCAATAATCCGCATGCATCCGCATGTCCCATTACGAGGAAGTCGGGCCCAAAATATAGTATTTACGTTTCTAAGCGAACGAGAAGTGACGGTTAATGAGGTGGTTGGCGACTTCCTGAAGCCTGCGCGGCGGTTAGCGGCGCGTGCGCAAATTGCAGACCCACCGGTACAATGTGGAAGTGATTTCTGTTTTCATACCGAGTGATATTTAGCGAGATAACAGGAAAAAGCGTGCAGCTTAAGCTAGTAATGACATGAATTAAGTCTTATTCTCATCAGGCTGGCAGACATTGTTTGCATTAAACTCGAGTCGAGAAAAATGCTCGTCATTTATAATGAAGAAGTTGATTTACGGCTTCAAAATAAAAGGATAAGTACTGCGGCTTTATAATTTGATTTTTTAAGGACCTTGGGGCTCTTAGTTTTAATGGTAGAACCTAAAAAAAACATGAAGTAGAAAGTCATACATTGCGTCACTTCTTGAAGCGAACGAACTGAGTTTATCTGCGATTTTTTAAGCACTCTCGTTCCCAGTTCTCACCAGAAGGTTTTAAAGATTGATTGAACGAACGCTCAGATTGGGAACTAAAAACGTTTTTTGAAACTATATAGATTCAATGTGCGTAAACGATGTAGCCTAAGGTGGAACGCACCTGACCAGAAGGTGTCTATCCACTCTTCTTTTAGTTCAAGGAAGTACCTATTCACTGTTATTTTGAAGGTATTTATGTTATAGGTCGCGAGGTAAACGGGCATTCCGTATTATAGCAGTGCGAATTCCGCTATACGAGGAATTTTGAATAGGAAGTGGAATAGGAATTGTTTATCTGGTGAAGTACTAACCTTGCTTCTAGGGTAGACACTGAGCACGTCAGCCCACCACCGGGCCTCCTCCCTGCAGGTGCCCTTGACGAAGGTCACTCGCTCCGGGGCCGTGATGGCGAGGCTGTGGGGGTGCCCCGTCACGCTGTCCGCGTCGCTCACCTCCAGGACCGTCGTCATGTCCACGCTGGCTTGCGGGACTGTGTCAGGCTGCAAACAAGATAAGGTGTTGTCAGAAAGCTGCTTTCATCGGCTCAAACAATAATACTCAGCAGAACAAGTAAAGAATTAAAGTTTCTAAATCTCACTCCGAAACCAAACTGACCATAGTTTTGGAAAACACTTTTTGGATTGTTCCTGTTGAAACTCGTATAAATATAATATTAGGAAATGTCACGTAATGTCTCGACAAACTGGAATTCAAGGAATCTGTGCGAAGTCGACTCTGTTGGCAATTTTTGCTTTTATTAATCCATACTAATATTATATATGCGAAAGTGTGTCCGTCTGTCTGCTAGCTTTTCACGGCCCAACAGTTTAACCCATTTCGATGAAATTCGGTACAGAGTTAGCTTACATCCCGGGGAAGGGCAAAGGCTACTATTTATCCCGGAATATTTGAATTGTAAGTAAATTGTTTGTAAATAATTGAAATTGAATATCCCGGGGTTTTTAAAAACCTAAATCCAAGCGGACGAAGTCTCTAGTTTTGGTATATTTTCATGCAAGTATACCGGCTTATTTCTACATGAAGACGAAGCATTTATTCAGAATATTGTAAGCGCTTCCACTAAACACTCCTACATAAGAAGAATACCTTACAGTTTAACAGTAATTTTTAATGGTACAGTAAATTATGAAACGCACTAATTCTGTACTCCTCAAATGAGTGAGGAAATGCAGTTATCGCCGGGACACGGGTTGTGTGCACTATAAGGCTAGTTCAGACATGATTAAAAAAACGTGCGGATGTAAACTACGATAAAATTTACCATGTTAGATTACAGTTGACATAATACACGTTATTTTTAGTCCGAAACGCGTGTTCATTGCAAAACCATTGAATAGAATAGAATAGAATAGAATAGAATAGAATGTTTTTTTATTCATGTAAACTTTTTAAAAGTGCTTATGAATAGTCAGGTTTAATTTACCACTGGTTCGGAATGCCGTTCCTACCGAGAAGAACCAGCAAGAAACTCGGCGGTTGCTCTTTTTAATTTTTCAATTTACAATGTTATTATACCGTACTATACAAGCCATTGCAGCCCCGTGCATTGCTGGAGCGAGTCAAATCCAAGCTTTTTTATCGTTTACATAGTCTGCGACTGTATAATATGCTTTTTTTAGGAGCATACTTTTAACACATTTTTTAAACTTGTGTAAAGGCAAGTCTAAAATTGCTTGTGGAATTTTATTATAAAATATTACACTCATTCCCACAAATGACTTTCGCACCTTCCAGAGTCGGAGCGCAGGAGTAGCTAGCTTATTTTTGTTTCTAGTTTGCCTATCATGGAGATCACTGATGATTGATGATTGAATGCCCTCTAGGAAGGTGCCTGCGTGTCATGGCAATAGTCACTATATTTTCCCCGCACAGACTGGGGGAAAATGTGTTCATCATTGCCTGGACATGGTCCTGCTTTTGCACGTTGAGGACTAAATCATCCCTAGTAGTAGAGTGCTAATCTATTTTCCGGCAGTCAAGATGCGGCAGCCGCAGGTGTTGACGATTGAACTTATGTAAATAGGATCCGCACGGTTGGTACGCCGCGTCTGAACTAGCCCGTTAGAGCTGTAATCAAGTTTTCTTCATGGAAATTGTAGTTAACGGCATTACGGCGAGTTAGCTACACCATCGGACTCCACGGGGGGCGAAGCCTGTTCGCGCATATTTAGACCGACGACGTCTTAACCTACACGATTTCAATGGAGCAGCAGTGTGAAAATACGCAAGGTTCCGTGTTCGAGTCCCAGTTGGGTTAGTAAAGTCGAAAAAATATAGAAGTAATTTTTAGAGTTCCATAGAGAAAAAAACCCTTATAGGAGCACTCTGTTGTGGGTCTGTCTGTCAAGATCCGTCAAGGGAATTAAAACCAATAGGGTACTTCCCGTTGATCTAGAATCATGAAAGATAAGTAGCAATGTCTTATAGCAGAAGCCAAGAGAAAAATCCAAAAAACTGACATATCTTTCTAGATATTAAAGACTATGTACATCTACCAATACACTATAAGTACACTTGCTGCCTAGTTAAAATTTATCGTTTGGTAGAAAATATACTTAATTTTCTCAGTATACAGGTAAAATGTTGACCAACTTTAAATTACCCTTTTAAATTATTACTCTCGGCATTCTTAATTGCAGAGTTTAAAAGCTTTAGTCATCAGGGCTTATTTTCAAAGCATCCAAAGGTCGCGGATTATTTCTTAAAGGGCACTCTCCTAGGAATTGCTCGCGAGATTGCACCTCGGGCGAAAAACGACAAATAAAACACATTTTTAACCCGCCCTTTATTACAACAAGCTTTTATTTACGTTACAATGTAACATATAGGCTTGTTAATAGCTATATAATAGGGCTTAAATCCATACTAATGTTATAAATGCGAAAGTGTGTCTGTCTGTCTGTCTGCTAGCTTTTCACGGCTCAACCGTTCAACCGATTTTGACGAAATTTGGTACAGAGGTAGCATGCAATCCGGGGAAGGACATGGGCTACTTTTTCCCGGAAATTTTAAGAGTTCCCACAGGATTTTTAGAAAACCTAAATCCACGCGTACGAAGTCGCGGGCATCAGCTAGTAAGCAATAAGTTGATATAATTTGCATTTAATTAGAACATTATGTCTGCAATTGTAGAGTCGAGAAGTTCCAATCAGCTTCTGACATAGTTAAATCCCGTGCGAAATTTTTAATTTTCCGGGATAAAAAGTATCCTATGTCACTCTACTGGTCTTTAACAATACCCATGCAGAAAATCACGTCGATCCGTTGCTCCGTTGTGACGTGATTGGAGGACAAACCAACAACCCAACAAACAAATACACTTTCGCATTTATCATAGGGGTAGTGATAGTACGCGACAGGTCGAGTTGGCAATCGGGGTACGAGACAGGGGGACGCCCCACACCCACACGTCAGCCGCGCGATTCCGCACTGGGTTAGCGCGGGGGCTGTGCGGGTGTGCAGGGCATCCTCACCTCGATTGCCATCTTGACCTGTCGCGAACTATACATAACTGCCCGAGGTGTGTAATGTTTTCAGAGTTCATATAATATTATGTACGGATATAATATATGTATGTGAGTTTCTTTATTCCACCATAACTTTTAAATGCCTGAACAGATTTGGATATATGGGGCAACGTTAGAATCCTTCTACTTCATCATCATGATCAACCCATCGCCGGCTCACTACAGAACACGGGTCTCCTCTCAGAGTGAGAAGGGTTTTGGCCATAGTCTACCACGCTGGACATGTGCGGATTGGTAGACTTCACACACCTTTGAGAACATTATGGAGAACTCTCAGGCATGCAGGTTTCCTCACGATGTTTTCCTTCACCGTTAAAGCAAGTGATATTAAATTACTTAAAACGCTCAAAGTTAGAGGTGCGTGCCCGGGATCGAACCCCCGACCTCCGATTAGAAGGCGGACGTCCTAACCACTAGGCTATCACAGCTTAATCCTTCTACTTACTAAATATTCAATTAGCCTTAATAGCTCAACGGTTAAAGAAGCGGACTGAAATTCGAATGGTCGCCGGTTCAAACCCCACCCGTTGCAATATTGTCGTACCTACTCCTAGCACAAGCTTCACGCTTAGTTGGAGGGGAAAGGGGAATATTAGCCATCATTGGCTAATATTCTTTTTAAAAATATATATGAAAAAAAATTAACATAGCGTTATTAAAAAGTGTGTTTTTCTTTAAAATAAAAATAACTTACTTTAGTTCGTTTTTTGGCAGTGCAGACGTGTTTCTTAATCTTTTTACTTACGACATTTGTAAATAAGCTGTATAAAGTCTATATTATGAATGAATTTTATTACAATATTATGGTTATGATTATAATGTTATTTTTATTACTTCATTATTGCTTATACTTCAATAGGTCTAGTATAAACTCTGTAGTTTATATCTTAATAATCAGTACCCTTATTATAAATGGGAAAGTCTGTTTGTTTGTTGGTTAATTGGTTTGTTGGTTTGTCCTTCAATCACGTCGCAACGGTGCAACGGATTGACGTGATTTTTTGCATGGGTATAGATAAACCCCTGGAGAGTGACATAGGCTACTTTTTATCCCGGAAAATCAAAGAGTTCCCACGGGATTTTTAAAAAACCTAATTCCACGCGGAGTATCAGCTAGTAACTCTATAGTTTATATCTTATCTCGTAGGCAAGATATAACTGAAGCTAGTGTTTTCACAAGTGCTAAAGCGCCAATTATCGCGCAACCTAGCGCGACCCTGGCCTGCACTTGGCCAAGTCGAGGTTAATCGCTTTTAACGGCTCATACACAACAACAACTTGTATGCCGCGTGTTTGGATATGAGGCAGAACGAAGGAATCTAACAGACGGTTAATTAGTATTAACTAGCGACCCACCCCGGCTTCGCACGGACACTATACCTACAATGGCGCCGATTTTGTTACATACATTAAATAAGAAGAGGATGCCAATACTCTAAAATTTAGGTGCGCTCAGAATCAGTACCATTGTTATCGCAAAACCTTAACTATTTAACGCAGTGCAAGCCACGGAAGCCAGATGGGTCGATTTTATGCAGCTCACGACATCGTCTGCGTGGACTACACAAATTTCAAATTTCTATTTAAAAAAAAAAAATTTCAAAAATCATTCATTAGCGAATGCCTACGTCATAATAGCTATCTGCAATCTGCATGCCAAATTTCAGCTCGATCCGTCCAGTAGCTGTGTGTTGATAGATCAGTCAGTCAGTCAGTCAGTCACCTTTTCCTTTTATATAATACTTAGATAAAGTAATTAACTTTATAAAGGTCAGATTATTTATTAACTCGTTTTTTCAGTAACCTACTTATGATGATTTTTTTTCGAAATTTAATAAAATTCGTAAATAAATATTTTAGTTACTTAGGCTGTGATAGATAACAATATCATCATAAACAAGGAAAATAGCAATTAGTTTATAACTTTAGGTATATTCTGTTCTTCATATCGATAAGTAAAACTAATTAGCCGATAACATGTCCGTCGTGGATCGTTTAAGTTATATTTACCGACACTTACGTTCGTCACCTCATCAATCATAACGATAACAATGTCCCTAACATTGATATCGATGCATATAAACCTAAATATGGTTCTCTTATCAGAGTAAAATTCAATATTATTGTCAAACACTTGTAGACAGCACTAAGTAAAAAATACAGATTTTTTTCTAAATACATTTAAAAAAAATACAGATAGGTACCTATATATTTTTTGGAATTTGTTTTGAATATTCTGGGATTGCATATAGTACCCGACCCAACTTAAAGAAAGCCAAAAACAAAAAAAAATATCAGCGTAGACAAAACTACTTTTTTTACCTATTGTAATTTGTAAAATGATCAAGCACAGCACACTATAATCTCTATAATTTATATAAAACACAAAAATGTTTCTAATCCTAAAACCTGTGTCCGTTATAGACTTTAAAACCATCCAAATTCCAACCGATGTGCCCCAAACCACTTTTATTAGAAAGACAATAATGAGAAGATGGTTTAAGAGTATTTTTTTATTATTTTTTTTCTAGCGTAGTGGCACACGCCGGGTACTCGCTAGCAAAGAGTCTAAACAAGAAACCATTTGCACCAAAACAAGCCAGACAAAAGAACTGAGACGATAAAACATAAATCATGCAAATCAAACAAGAACATAACAGTGAAAGCAACAACGCAATACAAAGATAACGGACGGAAAAAAGTGAAAATGAATTTCGCGTAAAACGCGTCAACGATACGACCAATTAAAATCCGTCGATCGAAACATGGAAGCGGTCGAGCTTCAAAAAGCGTATATCAAACTTTATTAATCACGCGCAGTTATATTGGAGACAGAGTGATATATTATGCTACTTTCCCTACGTCCCGAAAAGGTCTAATTTGACATCGGATCGCGAACATTTCGAAAACAAAAACAAACATTTCCTGGTAAACTAATGAAAAGTACTACTAATACATTGCCTAAAATCAAGAATCAATGTATTAAAAGACAAAGCTGAAGTCGGTAATGGAAATGATGCAGTCAGAAATTTCCCTGATGATGTCGTATGGGCCCCTAATGTATTGGTTACGAATGCCGATTATGCAATTGTTTCCGTTCGATGGTCCAGCCCATAATTTCCGTTGTAGCGGTCCGAAGCCATTCAACCGGACCATGAATGGGTGGAATTCCTTGCTGTATTGCGATTTAGGGACTAAATAGCTGGATATAATTGATGGTGACAGGTTTAGCATCCAATCGAATGAAGCTTTTAACGAACACAATCAAACTGGCTTTAATTAATAGAATATTTATGTTGATTATAAAAGGATAAATTGGAAAGATGTGAAAGAGACATCGGATGAGTCAAATAATGTTCAATTCATTAAACTAACTTCAATAAATATATTGATAATCTTGATCATTACTTTGAATTCAAACCAATTCTTTAAAATTAGTTAAAAAGACCTAGTAATTTAGTCAGTGTTGCTGACAGATGTATATTTTTAGTATAAGTAGGTATGCAGTGCGGTGGCGCAGGCGTCGTGGCCTCGGTTTAGGGATTCGAGGGTTCGATTCCAGGCCTCTAACTTATCGGAGTTATGTGCATTTTAAGAAATTAAATATCACATTGCTTTAACCGTGAAGTAAAACATCGAGACGAAACCTGCATGCCTGAGAAATGGCTTAGCTGCGAAAGTTAGAGGTGCGTACCCACGATCGTACCCCCGTCCTTACGGGTAACGGTTAATTTAACCACAAGGCTACTGGCTATCACCACTGAAATATTAACTTTACTTATTTATTATATTACTAACAAAGGAAATGAACATGCCAATTGCTAATTAATGTCTATGGTATTTTCCTTATTACATTATTTCAACTGTGAAGGTAGGTTAACCGTTACCCAGCGCGTTAATGTGAATAACACAAGTTTTAATGCTTACTGTGGCTTAACAATCTCTAAATTTAACTAAAATGAGACGTCTAAATCTATTGCTATCCTTTTCATGATGTTGCTTGCGGAAAAGGATAGCACTAGATTTAGACCTGTTAATTTAGTTTAGATTAGAGATTGTGCACACGAGAATCGGCCCCATTGACATTTGAATGCAATTTATAATATGATGCACAATTATGGGAAAGGTGTTACTAACATTTCCTAGACAGCTGTAATATGATTGCAATTGGATTTACTGTTTATTTGTTTTTACTACAACTTTATTGACATAGCAATAACGAATCCAAAAATGCGAAAGTATGCCTGTCTGTCAGATACCTTTTTGAGACAACCGTGGAACTAATCTTGACAAAACTTGGTATACCTACTTTGTGTTCCAATATTCAATCTATCTATAGTGTGGTGAATATTTATAGGTACAACTCTTGATAAATATCAAGGATGCTAATTAAATTACCGACAGACGACAGATAGGTGGATCAAATTTTGAAAGCAGGAGATTGACTCTGGCGATAGTGAATAGAGATAGCTGGTGTAGGGGACATAAATGCTGACGTCAGCTGGCATTCTGGCTGGCTTCTATAAAATACTAAATCAACGCAGCCTAATAAATAAAGGCAAAAAGCTTGTAAGCTTTTTGAAGTATAAAGTATCAGAAATAATTTTGAGACAATGGATGGTCTTCTTCATGAAATTGAAATAATATTGGTATATTCGTAGAAGAAATTCGTAGAAGTGGTGATAATATAAAGAATACCCGGCTGAGTTAGTTGTGGGCTCTTCTCAGACCTGGGCGCGTTTGGAACCCTCGTAGCTTTAGTTTTAAGTTTGCGTAATAATTATCACCACTATATCTTACAAATCCAACATCTGACTATCAAAAAGAGTAATTTATTACCTATTTTGAACAAATTATTTGACTTTTTATTTGCTTGTTAAGTATTTATTTGTAAATCGTGACCGAACCTGCCTTAATTGAAAGTTCGAAATATCAATTAAAACAAAATAATTACTAACGGAAGACGCCATTTTAGCTCGTCGATAAAGCACAGAGATAAGTTAGAGCAGCAATTATAATCCTCAAGCTTAAGCACTCGTAGCTCGCAAGCTGCGTGACGTCATAAATCTTACGTTCGCGTACAAAACAATTAGCCTTGCACCTCTAACAAATCCTGAGCACCCAACCAGAACCGAAGACCTCCGAACTGTCCCATTTACAATACCTCTTCCTTATAATACACATAGGAAATAGAGTTCACTTATACTGGTCAACTTCAAGTACATTAAGGATTAGTTACAGAATAAGTAGCGAATAGCTTCGTTCGTTGATATTTATGTATTGTTCGAGTCAACTGTTGGGAAAACTTACCAAGTAGGAACTATAAGCATAGAATTTGCGTATCAGTAGTACTTCGAACTAGATTTAAAAAACCGGCCAAGTGCGAGTCAGGCCCGCGCAATGAGGGTTCCGTACTACAGTCGTATTTTTTCGACATTTTGCACGATAATTCAAAAACTATGATGCATAAAAATAAATAAAAATCTGTTTTAGAATGTACAGGTGAAGACCTTTCATATGATACCCCACTTGATAAAGTGACTCACTTCGAAAGTTGAAAATACTAATTATTAGTTCATGACCACAATTTAATTTTTTTTTGTGTGATCTAACCCTAAATTCACGGTTTTCAGATTTTTCCCCAAATTTCAGCTATAAGATCTACCTACCTGCCAAATTTCATGATTCTAGGTCAACGGGAAGTACCGTGTAGGTTTTTTGACAGACAGACGGACAGACAGACAGACAACGAAGTGATCCTATAAGGGTTCCTTTTTCCTCTTGAGGTACGGAACCCTAAAAGAACAAATTGCTGGTAAGTAAGAGCAGCGTTGGAAGACCTCATAGCCAGCGTTGGACAGACGACAAGTGACGACAACAAACGAGTTGCAGGCAGCCGCTGGATTCAGGCGACGAATGACCAATGGGCATGCGTGGAAGGAAGAGTTAAGAGACCTATTTCCCGCAGTGGACTTCTAGATTTTGCTAAGTAAATAAAGCCAAGAATGACTTGAATTCTGATCTCAGAAGAATTACTTGTAATAATCTTAATAAGCATAATTTTTATACATTGTTTTTATGTAGATACCTAATGCATTGATATCGTCGAGTAGGAACCAAAATTCTCTTTGGGTCATAAACCTGTTGGGACATTCATAAAAGAGCATTTTTAGTACATGTCACTAAGATTATTTTTAATTGTAATTTATTGTCCACCGTGAATGTGACTAAAACTCCTCGGCTGCATAAGAGTACCCATAGAATAATAATAATTTAAGGAGGCCTTGCTTTACTCCGTACAAACGTATTACGCCTATCATTCTATTCTTTGTAGTTCTAGATCTATAACTAAGCCATATATCGATTTATCTCTCCATTATCTATGCCCTAAAATAATCTATACCTACTAATACATGCGAAAGTGTGTCTGTCTGTCTGTCTGTCTGCTAGCATTTTACGGCCCATCCGTTCAACTGATTTTGACAAAATTTGGTACAGAGATAGCTTGCATCCCGGGGAAGGACATAGGCTACTTTTTATCCCAGAAAATCAAAGAGTTCCCGTGGCATTTTTTAAAACCGAAATCCACGCGGACGAAATCGCGGGGCATCATCTAGTTAATAATATAGTAAAATTGTATTTATTTCAAAAGTTATGGACCTTGAAAAATCTCTATTTTAGGACAAATTTTTAGGCAACTTCGTGCGTAAATAAACTATACAAATAACTAGAAAATTGGAAAATTAACAACTTTTTCACACTTTTAATTCATAATCATTTCAAATGTCTTTAGTTTGTGCAAAAAAAAGTTTCTTTTGCCAAAAAAAGGTGTTAAGTATTCCAAACGTCGATTTGCAATTTTTACTTTCCGTTTTTGACTAAAAAATGTTCTCTCTTGTATCTCAAGCCAAAATCATTTACCCGGCCTCTCTCAGTTAGAGGGACAGCGTGACCCGCACAGATAACGTTGTGTGAAAACATCACTATTTTAGGCTCCACCCGCCATCGAGTTATCGCTTCGATGAAGCGGGCTCTTAAGGCGTGAACAGATTTTACTACCCGGTTATGACATTTTTATCTGTACTCAAAGTTACTACTGATACAGATAGAGCTGTTTTACGGCGCACTAACACCAGGCCGGGTCTAACACCGTTAAATACAGGCGCTCTGAACAGTTATAGGGTCGCCTACGCGGTGTCGCGATTATCCCCCGAGTTATGGACCCCACGCACGCACAGGCTCCAAAAGACAAAGGTCAGTGAGTTATCTGTAATTGCCGTACCATTAGTCGTTTCTAAACGAAAACTATTTGGTAATTTGGGGGAATACAGGAAGACAATAATAAATCATATATAATAAAATCATATAATAAATGTTTGTGTGAAACTATGTATATGTAAAACAAAATGCACGATGTGTTGTGGCCCTTGTGGGTCTCCTCGCAGAATGGTTCTGGCCATTGTCCACCACGCTAGACGACTGCGGATTGTCAGACTTCACATTCCCTTCTTCATGATTGTATACCTATTCTTATTTTATCACCGTTTCTTGAAAGTTTAAAGACAAGACAAAAAGTTACGATTTTAAGATTTAGGTACTTAATCCATACTTGCGAAAGAGTGCCTGTCTGTCTGTCTGCTAGTTTTTTTCGGGCCCAGCAGTTTAACCGATTTTGATGAAATTCGGTACAGAGTTAGCTTACATCCCGGCGAAGGACTTGGGCTTTTTATCAAGGAAAATCAAAGAGTTCCTACGGGATTTGTTAAACCTAAATCCATGCGGACTTAGTCGAGACGTGTAGTTCGCGACAGGTCGAGATGGCAATCGCGGTGAGGACGCCCCGCTCACCTACACAGCCTCCGCGCTAACCCGGTGCGGGATAGCGTGGGTGACGTGCGGGTGTACGGGCGTCCTCCCCGCCTCATACCCCGACTTGCCATCTCGACTTGCGCGTACTATACCTATAGTCATACTCATTTATTAAATAATTAAATAATTTATTTCAAATACCTTGAGTTTACAGTAGCTGTAGGAGGTTGGAGCCTTCTTTTAGGAGTAGGCGAACTACTCCTGTGTCAGAAGACACCGCTCTTCCTTAACAATATTTTCATCAGCGATATCAAGCAAACGTGTGTGAGTTAGTAAGTGTATGGATAGATATATGTATGTGTGTATTTGTGTGTGTGTGTGCGCGTGTGTGTGTGTGTGAGCGTGTGTGTGTGTGTGTGTGTGCGCGCGTCGTCTATGCTTATATTATGTGAGTATTAAACAAAATAGTCAAATAAACCTAGTAAGTACTACAATAGTTGTTATATTACGTAACAAAAGCGATTTCACTTCATCATAGTTTAGTGATAACAGATACTTTTTCAAAATTTCTTTGCAAGCATTGAATTTTAGTGGATATGTTTTAAGCTTCCTGTTAATCACGTTATATAGATAACTTGATTGTATGGAATATTGATTCCGAGCAAAAGCAGTTCTGGTTTGAGATGTTTTTGCTACAATAAATCTATTTCTTTTATTGGAATTTATGTCTATTTACCTATGAGACCGATAAAACTGCACACTGAATAGTAAATAAGTTATTGTTATTACATTGCAGTTTGATAGCCGTCTCATTAATAATAACTGCGACAGTTATTATTACAACTGTTAACGCAGTCTCAGCAAAGTATGAAGATAAACATGAAATTAACGAGAATAACCAGCAATTTACGACACATGATTTCCTAATCTCGGCTGAATTATAGCGTCATCAACTGAATACGGCCATAAACAAGTTAAGCGTGTCACCCATCTAATGACCTTAATTTATTTTATTGAGCTGGTCCGCACTTGACCCTGCACTTGCAGTCTTCACAGAATTACGATTGCGAGGGTTAAGTTATAAAATATCTGCTGTATGAGATAAATAATCTGTATATATAAAATTCAAAGTCCTGACTGACTGACTGACATATATATCAACGCACAGCCTAAACCGCTGGTCTTAGAGACATGAAATTTTGAGGGTGTGTTCTTTGTAAAGAGTGGGTATCCACTAAGAAAGGATTTTTCGAAATTCCACCCCTAAATGGGTTAAATGGGGGATGGAAGTTTGTATGAAAGTCCGTCATTTGTCAAGTTATTTGCATGATAATTGGTATTTGGGTTTTCGATCACAAATGAAAAAATACGTGTTTCAGGATTTTTGGAAAATTCACCCATAAGGGTGGTAAAATAGGGGATGAAAGTTTGTATGGGAAAGTTTTAATTATTGATATTATAATTAACTTGAAATTTGGAAAGTAGGTTTTTTCTTGAGAAAATAGCCTATGGCCTTCCCCGGGATGCAAGCTATCTCGGTACCAAATTTCATCAAAATCGGTTGAAAGAATGGGCTGTGAAAAGCTAGCAGACAGACAGACAAACGCACATTCACACTTATAATATTAGTATGGATGAGTATTATACCTACCTATTGCACACGAAGTCACCTTACTTATTCTTTTACGTAAAGTGAACCCACCAAGAACCCACAGAAAAATGCTAAATGGAAAACGGAACTCGGTCTCCAAAATAAATACTGTGAGTTGTTATATTTACAAACTGTGGTCCAAAAGTCGCGCCTCCATACTCACCAGCTCATCTCAAAGTTAATGAATGCATTGAAAGCCACTCTGTCGTCTTCCCATCTAGAAAATTAACAGATGAGATGCAATTTGAAGTATGAACGAACGAGCTTTAGCCGAACCGCCAAATAACATTAAACGCTACCAGTGTTAGATGTAACAGAGTGAAAAGCGTGATGCGACAGCAGGGAACATCAAACAGATAAAGCTTGAAATACACAAAACGCGTGCTAGCGTGGCGCGATTTCAGCGGTGCCAAAATTACCAAAGGAATGAATGAAGGCCGGCAACGCATTGGTAGTTCCTCTGGTGTTGCAAATGTTCATTAGCAACGGTAATTACTTAACATCAGGTGACCCGCCTAATCGCTTGCTCATTATGTTTGTTAAAAAAAAAGGGATTTGAAACCCCGCTCCTTATGTTGTCGTCGTACGTTACAATGTGAGTGCTTCTGCCTTTTTACCTGCATATAATACGAAAGTGTGTTTGTTTGTTGGTTTGTCCTTTAATCATGTCGCAACGGAGCAACAGATCACCGTGATTTTGTGCATAAGGAAATTAGAAGTCAAGTTATTTCATTGCTAAATACTAAACTTTATCGTACTTGTATATAGCTAAATAATGTAACGTTTAGTAATCTGCTAAGTTTCTTGCCGGCTCTTCTCATTTCTCTGCTTGCTGAACTGGTTTTAATTTATCTGATATGACTATTACTTAAAATAAAGATAAGTAGGTATTTGAATATGGTATGACATCACTAATCGTACATGCGAACAGACGAGTTCTGTATGATGTCCAGCCGTTCCGCCGCGCGTTTCATTTGAACCAAGGTTTAAGAAAGCCGCAAAACAGACAATCGAGTCAATCTGACCGCAGCCCGGTTTGGAGTCGCTCCGAGTCGATCCCCCGGGCACCGCTATTCGATACAAAAAGCATCGATATCACCGCCGCGTAATAGTAATGCAAACAAAGCCGCAGGTAGGAAGTGAACCATTGGCGTTTAGTGTGAGTGACAAGATGCAGCGTTTTAAAAAACCGGTCATAGGCGAGTCGGACTCCGGGACGACGATGTCAAGCATCTGCTACCTTATGGGAAGCTAAAATGTAAATTGTAAAGCCCTTCCACGTCATTTTGTAACTCAGAATTTCATTGATTGTTTAAGAATGTATCTAATTTTGTTGTACACAATCTTTAAACTAAAACGACAGGTTTAAATCTATTGCTATTCCTTTAGGAATACTCCCTAAGGAAAAAGGTAGACAGTAGATTTAAATGTGTCAATTTAGTTTAGAGATTTGTGTACAGCATAATTAGCCGCAACTTGTTTTTATACATTGTTTAAATTTATGTACCCTACCTAATATAGCAAATGCAAGAACTCTAGATAACTAGCTATTTCTCGTAGCTTTTCCTCACAGCCACTCGCTCTTATCTCTTGACTTGATCTCGTTTCAAGATAGACAATCACTCCGTCACAGATGCTGATTCCGGAGCTGAGGATAATTTCGCGAAGCACTCGGTAAAGGCCAGCGCACACCAGGGATTGCAGGGTAGGGGATTTTACCACCGGCATACACACACTGATGATGTCAGCGGCCTATTTGATGCCGAGGCATGCCGGCTGCTACCAAGATATCCCGCGTAACGCCGAGGATCAGCGCACACCAGGTACTGCAGCCTAAAAGATTTTGCCACCGACCGGTACACATTGATGGCAGCTTATTACGAGTAGATGCCGTGGCATGCCGACAGCTACCGAGATATCTCGTGGAATGCTGAGAGCCAGCGTGCACCAGGGACTGCAGGGCAAGAGATTTTGCCACCGGTCAGCACATACTGCGGTTATCAGCTGTCTATTAGATGCCGTGGCATGCCGGCAGCTACAGAGTCATCCCGCGGAATGCCGAGGGGGCGCACACCAGGGACGGCAAAGCAGGGAATTTTGCCAATCGGCATCCGCTGCCAACTATGCAACGCAGTTGAAAAGTTGCCGTGACATCCCTCAGCATGCTGTTGCATCCCTAAGCATGCCATAGCAACGTGCCGCTATCTCCCGTCGCGTCCCCGGTGTGCGCTAGGCGTAAATGTCAGACCACCGCTTGCCTTCACTTTACTTACGTATTTGTACATAGGCTGCGTACTTCAGTCCCTTCTTACTCTTATCTACTGCTTGACAGGTGATAAGATAACGAAAATCGACACCGTTTTCTAGGACAGGTATCCGTCCTTTACAAGCCCCTTTAATACAATGTAGCTAATATTGGTTCTTATTAGACAAATGGCGAATCATACTATATATCTAGTGATATTTTAATACTCATTAAAACAGCGTCCGTCGCTTAGATATAAGGCCCGCAAATTGCTAATGCGCGTGGCCGCCATTTTAGTGACGTCAGCACTAGACTGAAGTTTCGAGCTGATGGTAATTGGTATATTTTTATTTCAGCTGACGTCAAAATGCCGTCATTTCGATGTTAGTGAACATGGTTCCAGCACAATAGCAATTTGCGGGACTTATAACAATAAAAAAATTCAAAAAGATTTTTTAAGTTTCTTTAGGAGAGTTTCTTTAGCTTGGGAGAGTGCGTTTATGAACTCCTAAATATTCGATCCATATTCGTATGTATTTGTAAAAACACGGTTTGATGTAGCCGTTATGAAAAAAGTAGGCACGTACGCTTGTGCACTTTGATTCGAACTTTGATGGATCCGATAAATAAATACTTAAATGAAATAAATAAATGAAATTAACTCTTAACTGATTAAATTGTCGTAACCATGAACATAGTAGGAAAATCAATTTGGATAAAGTGAGATATCATTAAAACGTCGAAAGACGTCCGCGTGAAGTAGGTACGAGTACATATAAACCGCACATGAAATGGGCCGACTATCGCGTACCGACGCGTAGTGACGTGTAGTGACGTGCGGTAACGCGCTCCACATACGTTACAAGACGGGGCAGACGTGCTTGCAGGGCTGGCACAACCTAAATCACTACCCATATTATAAATGCGAAAGTGTGTTCGTTTGTTGGTTTGTAGGTTTGTTGGTTTGCCCTTAAATCACGTCGCAACGGAGCAACGAATCGACGTGAGTTTTTGCATGGCTATAGTTTTAAGACCTGGAGAGTGGCATAGCCTACTTATTATCCCGCAAAAGTTTTCACGGGATTTTTTGAAAATCTGAATTCACGAGTACGAAGTCGCGGGCATCGGTTAGTAATTAATTTGAATTATTTAGGAAATATTACACCATACATTTTGTCAACTAGTAGATTTCATTCATTATTTTTCTTGTAAAGGCTTAACTGTCCCAAATCTGTCTTATCTGAGTCACGAAGACGTTATACATGCGTTACGAGTACGAATCTCTTGTTCCATACGACCAACCAACGATACATCCAACCAACTATAATTATTCTAGTTTCAGAGGAAACTTAATGATAAAATATTTAACTGGGAGTGTGGAAAAATGGGTCAAATGAATGAGTTTCTTTAGTTTTTTAAGCTTCAGCTTTAGTTTAAGTTGAAGTAATTATTAGCGCCACTACTTACGTCACATATTTACAACTAGCTGATGCCCGCGACTTCGTACGCGTGGATTTAGGTTTTTTGAAATCCCGTAGGAACTCTTTAATTTTCCGGGACAAAAAGTAGCCTATGTCCTTTCCCGTTATATAAGCTAACTCTGTACCAAATTTCATCATAATTGGTTAAACGGTTGGGCCGTGAAAAGCTAGCAGACAGACAGACAGACAGACACACTTTCGCATTTATAATATTAGTATGGACTATTGACATTTGAAAAGTGTACCTATATTTTGCAAAAAATAAAGATTTTAATTTGGAAATTTCAATTTGAGGGTATACGGATTTAACTGACACGATATAACGTGTTTTATGTAGAACAGTATTATTTTTTATGGTTCTTAATTGGTAATTAATAGTGAAGTGACAGCCCTGTGTGTATGGATGCAAATCACTAGCGACGTCGGCGCTCTTATTAGCAAAGAGCGGCCGCGAGACGCGGGCACGCCGTGTTGGCGTCCTAATAGATTATACCCACGAATACGGAACAGCTCCAATTACAGGCTGAGTGCGCTGTGGAGCAAGGTGTACACACATACTAGTAAAGATTGCATAGAGACAGAAAGTAAGTCAACTCAATAAATAAACAGTTAAGTGATTTTTGGCAGCCCTGTGTGTAGGGATGCAAATCACTAGCGACGTCGTCGGCGCTCTTATTAGTACGAAGCGATTGACCTAATAACTAAAGTAAAAAAAAAAACCTTTTATTTGGGACCATAGCGCATAGTACAAAACACAACAACACCAGACAAACGTACATAAACAAAACAAATAAAAAAACAAAGCATGAAGACAAAAAAAAAGATTACAAATACTTAACTAATAGGTACGTAGGCTTTCCATGCATTTCAACCGAGAAAACCACCGTACTTAGCTCCGATAGATAGTGTACGACGTAGGTACACCATCTATCATACGTGTATAGAGGCGGCGATTTTCCCAGCCGAATTGCATGGAATTACAGTAAAATTAATCTAAAATAGAATAAAATAAATGTCTGACATAAACCCGAATGCGTGTCTGTGGCGCAAAACTGTCCCAAAAAAAGGGAATTGCCTCAGCGTAATGCTGTAGTAGTGTATAAAAAGTAAAAAGTGAAGACCAAAGAACTGATTAAATCCACGCTAACTGGCTAACTGCGCTGGCTGAGCCAGGTGTACCTACCTGCAACGACTAGGTATATACATGTAACGACAGAACAGAGCGGGGTGATTCGCTAACTCAGTTCAAAACCGAATGATAGCCTCCGCCGAGCGCATTTGATATTGGTTGGTCCTACATCACTGCTTCACTGCGTGATATCAAAATAATTATTATTCATAGAAAACATTCAATGGATTAAAAATAATCTTCTATATATATATATTATATATCTATATATATATATATATATATAAAAGGAAAAGGTGACTGACTGACTGATCTATCAACGCACAGCTCAAACTACTGGACGGATCGGGCTGAAATTTGGCATGCAGATAGCTATTATGACGTAGGCATCCGCTAAGAAAGGATTTTTGAAAATTTAACTCCTAAGGGGGTGAAATAGGGTTTTGAAATTTTGTAGTCCACGCGGACGAAGTCGCGAGCATAAGCTAGTGTCAAATAAGCTCGGTGGTTATAATTCAGCGTCCAACTGAAGGAATGATATTTATTACCTATTTTGAATAAATCATTTGACTTTGACTTTGACAACTCTAACACCGGAATTCATAGTCAAGACAGAAGTCCCTATCTTGACCATGATTTCTAGTGTAAGTAAGCAAATCACCCCGTAGAAGAATTGCATATATAGTAGCACTAGCTTATTCCCACGACTTTATCCTACACTACACAAATTTCAAAACTCCCTTTTTACCCCCGTAGGCTTGTATTTTCAAAATTTCTTTCTTAGTGCATGTCTACATTATAATAGTTATCTGCATGCCAAGTTTCAGTACGATCTGTCCAGTAGTTTGAGCTGTGCGTTGATAGATCAGTCAGTCAGTCAGTCAGCTTTTCGTTTTATATACTTAGATAAATAAATGTGACAGCCCTATGTGCAAGGATGCAAATCACTAGCGACGTCGGCTTATTAGCAAAGCGCGTCCTATTAGGTTATACCTACGAATACTGTTCCATATTCGGACCAATTACAGGTTGTCTGCGCTGTCGAGCAAGGTGTACATGTGACCTGAAAACGATTAGATGTATAGAGACGGTAGGATTGCATCCACATTAATATCCATAATCCTTTTTAGGGTTCCGTACCTCAAAAACAAAAACGGAACCCTTATAGGATCACTTTGATGTCTGTCTGTCTGTCTGTCTGTCTGTCTGTCAAGAAACCTACAGGGTACTTCCTGTTGACCTAGAATTATGAAATTTGGCAGGTAGGTAGATCTTATAGCTGACATTTGGGGGAAAATCTGAAAACCGTGAATTTAGGGTTAGATCACAAAAAAAATTAAATTGTGGTCATGAACTAATAATTAGTATTTTCAACTTTCGAAGTGAGTGACTATATCAAGTGGGGTATCATATGAAAGGTCAGATTTTTATTTATTTTTATGCATCATAGTTTTTGAATTATCGTGCAAAATGTCGAAAAAATACGACTGTAGTACGGAACCCTCATTGCGCGAGCCTGACTCGCACTTGGCCGGTTTTTTTTAATTTATAGACTAGCACTTGGCTGTAATCAGACCTGGTGGCAAGTGATGATCCAGCTCAATCTTAGACTGCCCTAGAGCGCGCTTGCGTAGAAGATACCTATTCACTCTCGACTTAAAGGTACCCATATTATAATTGGAGGGAAAAACTGATGCTGGAAGGGTGTTCCAAATTATAGCGGTTCGAAGTAGAAATGAGGAGGCAAATCTCTTCGTACGTATCCGTGGAATTTCGACTACGTACGGGTGCAGACCTTGGCGATGCCTTGTGGTACGATGGTTGAAGGGGGAAGGAGGAATTTATATACATACAAGGAAAAGCTGACTAACTGGCGATCTCCTTCTAAAGGTCGATGTACATAACTTTCTGCCGCGTAGTAGCTAATTTAACTAGGGTAAGCAGTGCTTTGATGCATCTATGTCTTTCACGCCACGGCAGCATAATACTCGTATATTAACCGCAATAATAAAACTCATTGATAAACCTCGTAAATTAAAAAGGAATAGATTGTGGTGTCTCTTAACACATTTTTTTCTAACTAATAAAATATAATATAAAACCAGTCCGTGCGGTTCATGTTCTAATAATGAAACGATAATAATAAATTCTGACAATATAATCTACCATATTTATAACATTTTATCGCTAATTAACGAACGTCTCATATTCGATTACATAAATCACTTTCACTTTTTAACACTAATGGGTAACGAAAATAATTCAAAGTATTTTTTTATAAACTATAATTCTAATTATATAAAAGGAAAAGGTGACTGATTGATCTATCAACGCTTTCTGGGTGATTCTGACCTTTCTTAACACATCCATAGTCAGTTGAATCGTTGCTTAGCAAAATACAGGTACAGCACATTGATTACAGTTTTGGCTAAATGCACACAAACAAACCCTGCTATGTCTTTCAGACGATGATAAAACATGACTAGTGACTACATAAAACTTTTTTTGTCAGCTAATGATTTGTTTTGTACTTTGTTAAATGAATTTGTGTTCAGATAGTAACAAAGACAAAGCAGCTTTAATAATCGTTAAAAAAAAAACATAAACAAAGCAACACGCGAAGCCTTGTATCGCATACATCACCGGCCCACTGAACCGCACACAATGTTCATATAATTAACAGAATCGATTAAAAAGTTGAATCGTTAATCGCTTCCAATTCTCGAGTTGGCGAATCAAGATCTTATCTTTGCTGGATATACGATCGTTTGTTTAGATAACAGAATAAAAATATTGAGAAGTTTGTACGTCCGTAGGGCGTACTCCTCGACCTGAAGTGTTCTCAGAATTTAGGTTACCTACTCTATAAAACCCGATCTCTGGACCATATAGTTTGGAGAGTTCTGCTTGAAAGAATCTTCCACCTAGACAAAAAATTGTTAAATTTCTTCAGTGGCAAGTTAGCCCTTAACCACCAGTATAACAACCAGTTATCGTCGACGAAGTCAATTGTCTGCGGCGTATATTGGATGACTTCGAAGTGCCTCCAACAATCCCAGAAACTTACAAAAATTGTTGGTCACAGGCAAAGTTGAAGGGGAATGTATGTTACTCAATCAGTCGAAAGGCGATCTGTGGAGCACACCTTTGATGGTTCTGCCTGAAAAAAATCCTCTTCTGGGTAAAAAATTGTTTATCTTCTTTGATGACAAGTTAGCCCTTAACCACCCTTACCTGCTCTAAATAACCAGTTACCATACCAGCCGTCGACGACGTTCATGTCTGCGGTATACATTGGACCATTTCGAAATGCTTCCAGCAATCCCGGAAACTTACAAAAACTTGTTGGTTACAGGCAAAGTTGAAGGAGAATTTATGTAACTCAATGTAATAACCATTGATAGTTCTGCTCGACAAAATTTCCCAACTGGGTAAAAAATTGTTCGATGACAAGTAAGCCCCTATCCACTCTCACCTGCTCTAAATAACCAGTTACCATACCAGCCGTCGACGACGTTCATGTCTGCGGTATACATTGGACTATTTCAAAGTGCCTGCAGTAATCCTGGACACTTACAAAAATTGTTGGTCACGGGCAAAGTTGAGGGGAATTTAGGTAACGCTCTCGAAACGCGATCTCTCGATACTCTTTATGGTTCTGCTCGAAATTATCCTCCAACGAGCAAGCAAAGATGTTTTTCTTCTACTTTGACCAGTTAGCTTTTAGTTGGCTATGACTTAAGCCACTGGGTCTAGAAACTAAAGATTTAGCAAAGTTTTCTCTATAACGTAGTTCTACGAAATAATTTTTCGGAAATTCAACGCCAGCGAAGCGGGTTCGGTTAGTTTCACATAAAAAGGTACATATTTCGTGCTAATGATATGCACCATAGACAAATGCACATCCGCATGTCCCGCTCGGCTCGGACGGCGAGCAGGATGCATGCATGCAGCGGAAATGTCGCCGAGCACAATACCCCATTGTGGCCAGTAATTACCGCGCAGCATTGTCATGTGACCCACTTTCGATTCCATCTGGAGCTCGTCCTATGTGAGCGACATACTCTTAAGATATTGTTGTCTTAGGGCATGGCTATACCTTCATCTCACTTTAGTACAAGTCAAAGTAGTCAAAGCGGTGATAACCCAGTCAATAGTTAAGACGTCAGCGTCCTTGTTCAAGCCCGGGCACGAACCTCTAACATTTCGGAGCTGTGTGTCTTTTGAGCAATTAAATATCACTTGCTTTAACGGTGAAGGGAAATATCGTCAGGAAACCTGCATGCCTGAGTTCTCCACAATGTTCTCAAAGGCGCGTGAAGTCTGCCAATCTGCACTTGGCCAGCGTGATGGAAACTTGATTTACTCCTCGAGCAATACCTCGTTAAATAGGTATTTTAAATCATTGACAAGTTTTTTAAGACAGATGTGACGTGGTGAGTTCTGCACACCGAGGTTCTGCAGAAAGAAATAAAACCTCCAGGTCAGCACGAGACATTTATTAATAAAAAAAAACCGGCCAAGTGCGAGTCAGGCTCGCGCAATGAGGCTTCCGTACTACAGTCGTATTTTTTCGACATTTTGCACGATAATTCAAAAACTATGATGCATAAAAAAATAAAAAACTGTTTTAGAATGTACAGGTGAAGACCTTTCATATAATACCCCACTTGATATAGTCACTCAATTCGAAAGTTGAAAATACTAATTATTGGTTCATGACCACAATTTAATTTTTTTGTGTGTGATCTAACCCTAAATTCACGGTTTTCAGATTTTTCCCCAAATGTCAGCTATAAGATCTACCTACCTGCCAAATTTCATGATTCTAGGTCAACGGGAAGTACCCTGTAGGTTTCTTGACAGACAGACGGACAGACAGACAGACAGACAGACAACAAAGTGATCCTATAAGGGTTCCGTTTTTCCTTTTGAGGTACGGAACCCTAAAAACTACCGTTTTTAGAAGTAATGATCGCCAAAGTTAGCGAATAGCATGGCACTACCTTATGCGTGCTCTGAGTTCTGACTTCTGACACGCATTTTGCCGTCATACAAATAACACCAAGCCAAAAGGACTAATAGTACTGTTATACTGCCATTATGTAGAAGCGATAAATCAATCGAAAGGATTCCTCAGACCTCGAAACTACGACGTTTATGACGCGGGTAAAGTTCTTGCCTTTAGGATTATTGTCACAGCTTAGGACAGTCTTTAGAATGATTAATACGATAATACGATGAATATAATAAGATAAATATCTCCAAGTTTCTCTCGTTGTGTTCCGCTTTCTATACCATGTTAAAGTTAGCTTGATGAATGTCCAGGGAACGACGAAGCGACATCACGCTACCTAATACCTTCAAATAAATAATCTGATAATACTTTTAAATTGTATTAGATTTTATCACGACTTGCCTAATTAATGACGATATAAATCGCGCGTGTAGAGCCGGCTTTATGACGACACTCGATCATTGTGTCCCATTACAATACAATAAGCAATCAAGCTTCGAATAAATAAACGTTTTTGTTCCTGCTCTGTGTTAAGGAGAGTTTAATATGCACTAGCTGATGCCCGCGACTTCGTACGCGTGGATTTAGGTTTTAAAATTCCTGTGGGAACTCTTAAATTTTCCGGGATAAACAGTAGCCTATGTCCTTCCCCGGGTTACAAGCTACCTGTGTACCAAATTTCGTCAAAAATCGGTTGAACGGTTGAGCCGTGAAAAGCTAGCAGACAGACAGACAGACAGACACACTTTCGCATTTATAATATTAGTATGGATTGAAATATTTTTGTGCCCACTTTTTTTTTTAAACTAGCTCATGCCTGCAACTTCATTCGCGTTGTTTTAGGTTATTTAAAAATCGAGACCGATCTATTTGATTTTCCAGTAGAAAAAGTTTCAATCATATCTTTTATGGTGCAAGGAATTCATCTGTTTGCCAAAATTTGGGGCTTTAGACAGACAGAAATACTTTCGCATTTTATCAATTATTATACTTACCTTAAAAGTAGATTGCTTATTTTCCATATTTAAACTCAAGCCTCAAATCGTCACGTCAAGCCTCATAAATAAAAATTTCAAACAAAGACAAAGTCTAGTTGGACTTAATTTAGTAACGATTATAAATCTTTTGATGATTTGGGAAGACTTTTGCCGTGTAATAAGATCGATAAAGGGCATGGACGAGATCAATACAAGAAACTTCTACTACGTCTACGTAAGAAACTACAAACGTACGTCGATTTTGAGAATTTATCTTTCACGGTGTGAATTTTCCAAAAATCAGTACCCTTATATCAGTACCCTTATTATAAATGCGAAAGTGTGTCTGTTTGTTGGTTTATTGGTTTGTTGGTTTGTTTTTCAATCACGGCGCAAAGGTGTAACGGATTGACGTGATATCTTGCATGGGTCTATACCCATGCAAGATATCACGTCAATCCGTTCAATGAAGACCTGGAGAGTGACATAGGCTATCTTGGAAAATAAAAGAGTTCCCAGGGGATTTTTAAAAACCTAATTCCACCCGGACGAAGTCGCGGGCATCAGCTAGTAGGTAAATACGTGACAAACAAGCCAGATAATTTAGCTACGTGAAATATTCTTGCAATTTATTTTACTAAAAGTCAAACGTGTGTGTTACTTAATAACAAAAGGTTAGTTTTATACTTATTCACAGTAATGTTAAGTACCTTACTTACCTACATAAACTTCAAGTAAACCGTTACAAGTGCAATAAAAAAGGTTTTACAGCCGATTTAAGTAAACGAAGCTTTAAGCTTATTGTTGTAGATAACTTATCACTCTTATCAGGCACGCGTGTTCTTAAAAGCTTTGTGTTAGTAGTGTTTGTTTAAGTTTATATGCTTTGAGATTTATTTTGCTCTTTAACACACTCTAGAAAATGAGCGGTTCAAATTATGTATTTATGACAAACTAGCTTATGCTCGCGATTTTGTCCGCGGGGACTACACAAATTTCTAGTTTACCCCTTAGCGATGTCTATGTCATAATAGCTATCTGCATGCCAAATTTCAGCTCGATCCGTTCAGTAGTTTGAGCTGTGCGTTGATAGATCAGTCAGTCCTTATTACCTTTTCTTTTTATATATTAGAATCTATGATTAACCTATTGGACCTAGAAACGTAAAAGATGAGCCCGCAAGAGAAGTTCTGAAAGTATTACTTAATCAAGTTTATACCTGTGCTTTGAAATTTATTTTGTGAACATGAATCTATACAAATCTGTTGATTAGACTAAGAATATTTTTTTTCTCCATCTACGGAATAGATAAACGAATAAGATGAGCTTTTGGTTGCCTGTAAGCAGTGGCGTGTGCTAGATTAGCCTCAGAAGTATAGAGACAATAGAGTCAGGAATCACCTACTGAGAGCCTAAACCTTAATTCGTTATCAATAAGCTAGGGCGTGGTTGAAGGTAGAAAACAAAATAAAAGATTGTATAAGGAAATAAACTGTTTTATTCAGGGAAAAATCCCTCCATATCAAAGTTTATCTTTACCATTACTTATTGCTTTATCATTAAATAATTTATTATTTCCTTTAAGAAAAATCTACCGCCAGTTCGAAAAAGCATATCTACCGAGAGAAAGAACTGGCAAGAAAAAACTCGGCGGTGTCTATCCACAATTATTGAAAAATAGATACAACTATGGTATTACCATAACATATCCAACCCACATCGGGTATAAGCATAAACTATTACAAAGGAATACCAGTTGAATAACAAATTACACATTAAACAACATACATAGTATAACAATAGAAATATAAAATCAACAATATTCGTACCTGTAGGTATGTCACAGCTTCTTATTAAAAATAGGAAAATTAATGATTTCTACCGTCAAAGCAGAACCATTTATAGGCTGGGATTAACTCCCACCCTCT
Organism: Maniola hyperantus; assembly: GCF_902806685.2. Taxonomy (NCBI): domain Eukaryota; kingdom Metazoa; phylum Arthropoda; class Insecta; order Lepidoptera; family Nymphalidae; genus Maniola; species Maniola hyperantus. The sequence continues at coordinate 2,208,660 of NC_048538.1, forward strand.
GTATAAAAATATAGTGATACCATGTAAAGATTAAATTCAATAGAGTCAATAGAGTTTAAACTCTACTAAATTTATATACTTTAAATACCACATTATACTCTATTTAAATCTACAATTACTTTATTTCTAAAATATAATAAAATCTTAATTAAGTTTCGCCATGTAAGTACCATAGATTTGCCATTTATAATCTGTTAATTGTTCTGTCACGTCTGTAGTATTTTTCTATCATTTTGACGTGCCTCTGTTTACAAATAAAATGTCTATGGTTTAGAATTAATTCTTAAGCAAAATCTAAAGAGTTTAGTAGCAATTTCAAGAAATAAATAGCAACTCTAACCATTTATCTTATACGTGCATAGGGCTTATAGCCAGGGCAAGCAGTTGTTAAATAGGAACCTATTTATAAGCAGGTCTTAAAGGAAGGAAGACTAAGGTCTTCAATGAGTGTGTCCTACCTGTGATGACGTGTGGAGCGGAATCGTGGAGCGTGCGAGCTATGTTGGGTATCATTCTCAGGGATAAAATCCAGAACGAGGAAATTCGCAGAAGAACAAAAGCGACCGACAGCTCAAAGGATTAGCAAGCTGAAGTGGCAATGGGCAGGTCATGTCTGTCGCAGAACCGACGGCCGATGGAGCAGACGTGTTCTGGAGTGGAGACCACGTACCGGTAAGCGCAGTGTGGGACGACCTCCAGCCCGCTGGACCGATGGCCTGAAGAAGGTGGTAGGGAGCGGATGGATGAGAACGGCGGAGGACCGTGTTTGGTGGCGCGCTCTTGGACAGGCCTATGTCCAGCAGTGGACGCAAACAGGCTGATGTATTGGATTGGATCCTAGAGGAATATAAGCATCAATCCATTATGAATAGAGTAAGCAGTGACTTAATGTCTATGAACTGCACGTCACTGCCTGCAAGAGATCTGAGAGAGAAGCTCATATTGAACAAAGTTGAACCATACATTTCCGCTTTTGAGAAAATTACCTAAGTACTTTATAAATATAAATCGATGCATCATTTTTCAATAGTTGCAAGCACTCGTACTCATAGATTAACCTGGAAACATTTACATGGCATTCGAGCGTCGTACAAAATATACGTCGCGAACGGCTGCGGGCTTTAATGATTGATCGCGTATGGTACAAGGTACAACAGTAAATAATCTATTTATGTCCTGTGTATTTTTTTTTTCATTCATGGTATGTCTCTTGTATAGAGATCCATACGAGAACCAGAGTAACAGACGTAGCTCAATAGGTTGAAGTGGCAATGGTCAGAGCATTTAGTTCGAAATACCGACAGACGTGTCCCAAGGTGCTGGAATTTCGACCTCGCACCGGAAAGCGCAGCGTTGGAAGACTCCCCACTAGTAACGGATTCCACTAAGAATTACCGTTTAAAAATTTAGCAGATGTCTACTCTTTTCAAATTATAAAAGTCGCAATATTTTCAGTGTTACTCATCCAATCCGAGTCCGTGAAAATACGTTCCTTTTTGTTTTGTATGGGAGCTTACGACGCACGTTTCGCCCCGACATCGGAGGATCGTCAGGAGATGGAGAGGCGAAACGTGCGTCGAGTGTGTTTTGGATTTGTGTGGTGCTGCGTGGTGGTGGTGCGTATTGCTTGCCTGGTGGCTGCTTTTTCCTGCATGTTTGGCAGTGGGAGGGTGGGCGGTACATGTCGCATGTTGCATGTTGCACCATACAGATTCGACCTGTTTCAGCGGATTATAGCAAATTAATCTTTTGGTTTGGTATATCATGGATTTTCGCAAAGTAACGCCTGCTTCTGTACAACATTTACATAACAACATGTAAACGCTGTTCATTTGGACCACAGCCGAAGGGACTCCATCACAGTCCGCCTTGGCCGTTCAAACGATGACGTTTCGGAGCGAATGCCGACGCAAATCACTATTTATTGCCTACTGTACTATTTCCCTATGTTCCATTATGGCCAAGAGAGCTGATGCTTTAAATGGAGCCTCGAGAACCGTCAATTCACCTGCCACGGCGAGATCATTGGGGGACTGACGTTACAGTTATGACAATGTGTGGTATTAGCGGTCGCTGCAATTTTCCTTTCTAGACTTGTAGAGCATTGGCGAGTAAATAAATGAACTTTCGTCTTCCTGCCTGTATTATTTCCCTATACTCTATTATGATGAAGTGAGCTGATAGTTTAAATGGAGCCTTAGAACCATCAATTCACCTGTCATTGGAAGATCGAGACTGACATTAGGTACAGCTAGTACAGCTATGACAATGTACTTAGCGTTCGATGAAAGTGCTTGATTTCTAAAGGTGAGTTAGGTTCACTACCCTTATTATATAAAATTGAAGATATTAGTATGCGAAAGCGTATTTGTTTGCTGGTTTGTTGGTTTATTGGTTTGTTAGTTTGTCCTTCAATCACGTCGCAACGGAGCAACGGATTGACGTGATTTTTGCATGGGTATAGTTCAGGACCTGGAGAGCGACATAGGGTACTTTTTATCCCGGAGAATGGTAGAGTTTCCACGGCATTTATAAAACCTAAATCCACGCGGACGAAGTGATAGCTTATCGCTGTGATAGTATCAAGTGCTACTATCAAGCGAGCTATGTGGGTTGTCTCTCTAAGAGAAAAAATCTGGAACGAGGAAATTGTAGAAAAACATAAGCTGAAGTGGCAGTGGGCAGGGCAGGATTGTCGTAGGCCGTGGCCGATGGGGCAGACGTGTTCTGGATTTCAAACCGCATATTTGTAAGCCCAGTATAATATGACCTCCCCAGGAGTGACGACCTGAAGAAAGTGGCTGGAAGCAGGTGGATGAGAAAGGCGGAGGACGGTGTTTGATGATGCGCTCTTGAAAAGTCCTATTTTCAGAATTGGGCGCATACAGGCTGATTGATTGGATTGCCAGAGCAGCGTCTTACTCAAGTATAAAAAACTAGCATATGCTCGCAATTTCGTCCGCGTGGACTACAAAGATGGAATTTCGAAAAATCCTTTCTTAGTGGATACCTACTCTTTACAAAGAACACACCCTCCAAGTTTCATGTCTCTAGGATCAGCGGTTTAGGCTGTGCGTTGATATTTATATAAGTCAGTCAGTCAGGACTTTGAATTTTATATACATACTAGCTTATGCCCGCGACTTCGTCCGCGTGGACTACACAAATTTCAAACCCGTATTTGAACCCTTTAGGGGTTGAATTTTAAAAAATCCTTTCTTAGCGGATGCCTACGTAATAATAGCTATCTGCATGCGGAGTTGCAGCGCGATCCGTCCAGTAGTTTGAGCTGTGCGTTGATAGATCAGTCAGTAAGTCAGTCACCTTTTCCTTTTATATATATAAGATATACAGATTATAGAAGAACAAAATATTACATACTTCTAGCATTTCTAGCAGTAGCACCTTCTCAATGATACTGAGTTAAATGAATTTTTTGAATTCATCGGTAGGTACTTGTAGTCAAGCGCTAACTTACCATCCATAAGAAAGGTCATTGCATTGGATGAAACAGGTTGTAGCATAAATATTACAAGTTGATAAGAATCTTCAGGTGGCCCACTCATAGATAGCGTGATGTGTTTAACTGTCCGAATGATGTAATCTCGGAAACTTATGTTCCGCCATAAACGGCCTGATTAATCTTAAGGGATCTTCAGTCTTGACTTTGAAAGCTGTATTGGGTAATTGCTAGAGTTTATTAACCACCACCATTACCACATTAAAATAGGTCTAGTATTTTTTGAGGAAAACAGGAACTGTCATACAAACAAACACAAGCACATACTTAATGTATTACTTACTACAAAAACTCATAATAAATAAAAATAGCCTTTATTTCCAAAAACATGCAATAGGATTTACATATTAGATAAATAAAATAAAATAAAAAATCTCAAAAAAATAATTAATTTAAAACTACCTACTTAAATAAATATTTAAAAAGTAATAAATTATAATCTATATGTAAATAGTTGTAATAAATATTTTATAATCTAATTTAATGTAATATTATATCATCATCATCATCATCATCATCAACCAATAGACGTCCACAGCTGGACATAGGTCTCTTGTAGGTTGTCATATTATAATATTGTAAATACAAAAACTTATACTTATTTGAAAATAATTAAAAGTCTTTAGTCGACCACGATTTTTGGCATTTAGCCCACGCATTCAATGCTTGTTTAAATTTATTGTGGTAACTAGCTTATGCTGGCGACTTCGTCCGCGTGGACTACATAAATTTCAACCCTCTATCACCCCCTTAGGGGTTGAATTTTCAAAAATCCTTTCTTAACGTACTTCTTACTTCGTAATAGCTATTAGCATGCCAATTTTCAGCCCGATCCGTCAAGTAGTTTGAGCTGTGCGTTGATAGATCAGTCAGTCAGTTAGTCACCTTTTCCATTTATACATTTAGATAAAGTATAAGTAGTTCTTAAGGAGTAAGAGGCCTTTTCTACGGAACCAGAGATTGGGATTCTTGGATCCAGCTTAAACTGTCATTATGTAGCCATAATGCTGTGCACAAGAACTTCAGAGAGCTTTAATGGCGTTTAAGATAACAGAGCAGTATTAGTTTAACTTCTTTATGACGATGGACACAGCTGTTTAAAAAATCTTACCGTGGTACTAGTCGTTAATCGTTACCTAAGATTGAGTTAAAACGAGACAGATTTATGTGAGAGATATATAGCTCTGTCTCGTTTTAACTAAACTTAAGTAACGATTAAGCGACTCTGAGTACAGATGTTAATAAGTTTATTTAAATTAAAACTGGGGACAAAATATCGTCGAATTCCGTAATGTCTTATACAAATGTTACCACATTTGTAGGCTAGCTATGACCATCACAATCACCTCTGACTAACTGACAGTTGACACTCTCTTAATCACTACCCTTATTATAAACGCGAAAGTGTCTTTGTTTGTTGGTTTATTGGTTTGTTGGTTTGTCCTTCAATCACGTCGCATCGAAGCCATGTATTGACATGATTTTTGCATTGGTATAGTTTAAGACCTGAAGAATGACATAGGCTAATTTTTATCCCGGAAAATCAGAGAGTTCCCAAGGGACTTTTAAAAACCTAAATCCACGCGGACAAAGTCGCGGGCATGCACAGTTTCAGCATCAATTCAGCCAATCAATTGCAATCGTAGCAATGTTGTAATCACAATATGCGTGCTAGGCTGAACGGTTTTGTGCAAAGATGTGACGTCAATGACGCATTGAATAGCACGTGGAGCGGCGAGACAGTGAGCGAGGGGCTTGGAACCCAGCGGGCGATGAGCGGAGCGTGAAACAACCGGGCGGGGAGCGGAGAGCGGCGAACAGGCGGGGAGGGAGTGTAGGCAACGCGCGGGTAGCGGCGAGCCCGCGGGGAGGTAGCGGGGAGCGGGGCGGCCGCGTCTGCGAGCGGCGGGGCGTCCCGCGTCAGTTTCCCACGGCCGTTGTTCGCTTCACCCGTCACCGTTGCCGCGTAAATGTCGCTCTCCAAGAAACTCATCCTCCAAGTGAAATCCCACCCTGAAATATGGCAGCTCTCGAGTCGTTTGTACAAGAACAAGATAGCCAGGGCGCGAGGGTGGAAAGCGATTGCGACGGAACTCGGCAAAGATGGTATGTGTCTCACTTATCTACCTAAGCTATGTCGGTCGTTGTATAACGTATTGAAGTGGCGGGAGTGAGCCGACCGACGCGACGACGCGGCGACGGACGCTTGCCGCGCCGCGCACTACGCCACGCCACGGAATACCTTAGCTACCTAACTAATACGTCAGTCACGCATGCGTCGTCAGTCCACGTGATTTAAGATAGGATACATTGCATTACACGCTGCGTGTGCTACAGGTATATAGGTCGCGGGGTGTAATGTAATGTATGCAATAATAATAATAACGTTGCGACTTGCGTTGCGTTTTTGGGCACCGAAGAACGAATAACTCCTATATTAATTTCAATAGTCTTACGGGAAGGTTTTTAGTTCTGCATTGCGTGTAGTAAGTAGTATCGTTCATACATAATATTATGTACGCTATACTAACGCGCGTTAATAACTTTTGTGTAAGTCAGGTACCTACTTTTTATTTTTATTTTTTATTCAGGTACAAGTTAGCCCTTGACTGCAATCTCACCTGGTGGTAAGTGAAGATGCAGTCTAAGATGATAGCGGGCTAACCTGGAAGGGGTATGGCAGTTTTTATTAAACCCATACCCCTTTGGTTTCTACACGGCATCGTACCGGAACGCTAAATCGCTTGGCGGCACGGCTTTGCCGGTAGGGTGGTAACTAGCCACGGCCGAAGCCTCCCACCAGCCCAGACCAGAAATTTAGAAATTATAAAATTCCAAACCCCTGCCAGGAATCGAACCCGGGACCTCCCACTAATAAGACCACAGCGCTCACCACTGCGCCAGGGAGGTCGTCAACTTGTTTACACAAAAGTTTTAAACCAAAATAATACTAAGTAATAGGTAAATGGGGTAAATGCGAAAGTGTATATTATATGTACCTACGGTTGTTTGTTACTTTTCACGGTCGATCTATCAGTCTAAACGATTTCGACGAGATTTGGTAGATAAGCAGTTTGCATCCCGGAGACCGGACAGCAAAAACTACTTTTTATCCAGGAAAATAAAAGTTCCAACCAACTAAAAAATCTGAATCCACGCGAAGTCGCGAGCGTCATCTAGTACCCACTTAAATAAATACTTAATTTACTTAATTAATGAAATATTAAAACTAATATTGTATAGCGATAACAGCTCCGTTCGGAATAGGCGTTCGCGGCAGAAAATAATGAACATCGGCTTTTAGAATGACATTTCGGCTTTGTAGAGCGTTGTCTCTGTCACTCATACCTTTGAAGTTTTGTCGGACTCAGAGACAATGCCCTACAAATCTTCTTCTTAAGGTCGATGTATCTTATCTTTTGCCACGTACTGTACCACATCTGACTGAAATATAGGTCCACATTTGCATCATTTTGGCGAATGCTATTTTGCATACAAAACAAATAAAAAAAAATACTGTGTACTTATTCATTTATATTTACTTATATATTTATATTTATATCTATATATATAAAAGGGAAAGGTGACTGACTGACTGACTGACTGACTGATCTATCAACGCACAGCTCAAACTACTGGACGGATCGGGCTGAAATTTGGCATGCAGATAGCTATTAGGTATGACGTAGGCTTCCGCTAAGAAAGGATTTTTGAAAATTCAACTCCTAAGGGGGTGAAATAGGGTTTTGAAATTTTGTAGTCCACGCGGACGAAGTCGCGAGCATAAGCTAGTTTACTTATAAAATTTCATTAATTTTCAGAGGAGTTCCTGAAAAAACGCTGGAAGAACCTGAAGGATGCGTTCAGAAAAGAATTAAAGAGAATAATAGTAAAGGAAATCGACCAATCACAGTGGCAATACTTCGACGTGCTAGCCTTCATAACGGAAGAAGTGCTCAAAGGAATTGTGAAAGGAAAATCGGAAATGCCAGATATCGAAGTCACTATGGAGCCTATCAATGACGACTCAGATGACCCACTCACTGTAAAACTAGAGCATACTACAGAAGACGTATCAAATACCTCTTTTGCTCCAAGTTCTTCCACTACTACGGTTTACGACACCTCTCAAAATACAGATTCAAATAATAAGAGTGTTATAAATAGCAAGATAAAGAACATAACAAAACAGTTACAAACAGGGAATACGGACGAAGAACTGACGGGTGACGCGGATTACTTGTTCCTAGTCAGTCTTCTGCCGACCATAAGGAAGCTGTCTTACGTGCAAAAGCTGCAGTTTAGAGGGAAGATCAACCAGTGGCTTCTGGAAGCGGTTGCGCCCGACTATTGCAATGACTTTGATAGTAAAATGAATGATGATTTTTCGTAACTAACGATAAGCGGAAGGATTACAATCAAAAAGTCATAAAAAATATCATTTCACACAACTATTAGATCAAAACTGTTTCAACTCAAAAAAGCATTTTTTCCAAAACTCTAAAAAAACTGATTTTCGATAATGTTGTATTTTGAATATATAGTAAAACACAGTTTCTAAAATTTTATTCCGTATAGATCGAAGATCGAAGTTCTTTTTATTTCAGTATCTAAGAGCCGTGTTGGACATGTTTCCAAAACGCGTTATGTGTGTCCAAGTCCTTAAGAACTCTGCGATTAATTAGTACAAGTGCAATTAACTGTATGAAGAAATCGTGTAAACCTCGTGTGTAGTGTAGTAAGACCGCTCGGGCACAATGGCCGCTGTTGCAACTTTTCTCAACTATTTTCTATCGCGGGAAATGCTCGGCCGCGATTACACTTGTATATGTAAGCTATGTTACATCATTTGTAGCGCATTACTGAGAGATGGAATTACAGAATTTACAAAACAAATATTACAATTGCCTTTTATTTTAAAAACCGGCCAAGTGCGAGTCAGGGTCGCGCACCGAGGGTTCCGTACTACAGTCGTTTTTTACGACATTTTACACGATAATTCAAAAACTATGATGCATAAAAATAAATAAAAATCTGTTTTAGAATGCACAAGTGAAGCCTTTTCATATGATACCACACTTGATATAGTTATCTTACTTCGAAAATTGAAACTACTAATTGTTTGTTTGTTTATGACCACAATTAAATTTTTTTGTGTGATGTAAGCACAAATTCACGGTTTTCAGATTTCCCCCCGAATGTCTGCTATAAGACCTACCTGCCAAATTTCATGATTCTAGGTCAACGGGAAGTACCCTGTAGGTTTCTCGACAGACTGACAGACAACAAAGTGATCCTATAAAGTATAAGGGTTCCGTTTTTCCTTTTGGGGTACGGAAAAACTAGCTTATTCTCGCGACTTCGTACGCGTGAACTACCTAATTTTCAAACCCCCATTTAACCCACTTAGGGGTAAAATTTCGAAAAATTACATTGCAAATACATAGCAACTAAGATGTTTTAAAATGTATATGGCATGGAGTTCGTAATTTCTTATTCTAACTACGTATTTTAGCTAGCCCACATAGAACATATTCTGATGCAATGCGCACGTGCGTCCACTCCCGCGATCGATGGTGGAATGCGGCCGAATTGAGCAACTAGGTGAAGTGTAGGTACCGGCACTAGGTGTAGGCACTAGCAACGATGCGCGGGCGCACCCACTGCGGTTCACCTGCGCACGCTTCCGTGATTTACGATCTGCCGATTTAGGAAGTATTTATGAATTTTCACATATGATTATAGTAGTTGCTGTTTTGATTTAAAATACGTATAATAACAAAACGCACGAAACGTTTTGCGTCATCATTCCTCATACGCATGGCTAAGGTTTGGAATCTCTTCCACGATATGTGTTTCCCACCAATTACAACCCGGGTATCTTTAAAACAAGAGTGAATAGGTATCTTCTAGGTAAACGCGTCCCATCTTAGGCCGCATCATCACTTTCCAATTTCCATCAGGTGTGATTGTGGTCAAGCGTTTGCCTATAATGAATAATAAAAAAAAAAATAGTTAGTACCATCAAAGCAATTGTGATTATGCATTTGGCAAGTGCGTTCCAACAAAGATCTCATCATTGCTTTCCATTAGGTAAGCATCCATCTTGATACATAAAAAAATAAACCTCTATTTCAGGAAGTCGACTTTTTTCAATTTTTTCGATAATTTTTTTCAATAAATCCTCTTGCAACCTATATATATATATGTGACTAAAACTAATAATCATAATCATTTATTTACTAAAATACCTTTTTGGCAACTTGTCGGTTCATTTCCTAAGCATACTCTCCGAAATCTATAAGATCGTTGAAATTGATTGGTATGATTATAGTAACTGCGTTTTAAATTCCTGCTTTCGCGATAGATCAACAGATAGATATTAGCAGCTTGTTTATAACTGATAATTATAATTAATAACCAGATTATATCAAAATTCTTACCAGCATAAACAGGCGTTACCAACTCAATTGATAAGTAAAGGCTTCTACATACAGGACTAACTTCCAACGCCAACTTACATTCCAAAGTTCGAAGTCAGTAGATTTTTTTATCTTTATATATTTTTTGTCCTCTGGCTCCCTATTATTTTTGTATCCATAAAAAAAGTCGAAAGTCTGTCTGTCTGTCTGCTAGCTTTTCCAGCCCATCGATTTAACAGATTTTGACGATTACTTACGGATTATCAGATAATTCTTTTAAAAAATCGTGACAAACAAATAAGAAAACTATGACAAGAGAATTTGAAACGATCTAGGCATTTTATAAAGACGCTAGTTAAATTGGTGTTAAAGTTGATTAACATTTAGGCACCCAATTTCCTGCCGCTGCCGCCGGATCCAGGCGGCGCAAGACCGTGGCGTGTGGAAGTCCCTACAAGAGACCTATGTCCAGCAGTGGATGTCTATTGGTTGATGATGATGATGATGACCCAATTTCCTCGTACCACATCACTGCACCGCAAAGTATTGAGGACTGTGTACTGTGTAGGGCCGATAGTCTTGCCTGTAACTGCAAGTTCAAGTTCACCCAACTTGTCCTTGAACGGCCACCAACAAGTAAGTTAGATTGAAAGTTGGTGCCGTGTGTAAGTTAGAGGGAGGCTGGATGCTTTTACCAATTAGTTATAATTGCTTTGGACATCGCTAAATTGTACCCCTAAGGCCAAAGGTTTGAAGTTCAAGTTTAGCCAACTTACCCCTTGAACTGCCACCAACAGGAAGGTTGGATTTAAAGTTGGTGCCGTGTGTAGGTTGGAGGGAGGCTGAAGGCTTTTACCAATGAGTTGTAATTGCTTTGGACATTGCTAAATTGTATCCCTAAGGCTAAAGGTAAGTGATCAATACACTCTTGTAAACGGATTATGTTTTAATTAAAATTCGACGCCCGAGGCGATTATTTGTAACAGATTAATAGCAATATGAACGGTAATAGTTCAACCCTTAACGAACTAGGATGGAGTCAGTATAACCCCAGCCAATTTATTTTGCTATGAATAGTGTGACTTAAACTTTATTACAAAACCTAAAATTAAGTCGTTAATTTTAGGTTTTATGATTTGAAATGTATTTCCTACATACCAAAGATAAAAGTTTTAACTGCTAAGATCAAAAAGTATGAATTAAAACGATATTTACGTAGTAGTTAGGATCATCATCATCATCATCATCATCATCATCACAATATCTCTCCGACTCCCTACTGAGAACGGGTCTCTTCTCAGAACGAAATAGGTTTAGGACATAGTCCACCACGCTGACCAATTGTGGGTTAGCAGACTTCACACATTTTCGAGAACATTTGGAGAACTCTCAGATGGGTTTCCTCACTATGTTTTCCTTCATCGTTTAAACAAGCGATATTCCATTATAATTATAATCTATATAATCTAAATATATAAAAGGAAAAGGTGACTAACTGACTGACTGACTGATCTATCAACGCACAGCTCAAACTACTGGACGGATCGGGCTGTGGCATGCAGATAGAGCTATTATGACGTCGGCATCCGCTAAGAAAGGATTTTTGAAAACTCAACCCCTAAGGGGGTGAAATAGGGGTTTGAAATTTGTATAGTCCACACGGACGAAGTCGCGAGCATAAGCTAGTTACTTAAAAACGCACATAACTCCAAAGTTAGAGGTGCGTGCCGAATAGATAGGAGGCCGGAGTGTTTAACAGTGGTTTAACCAATAGGCTTTCACCGCTTTTTGGTAGGTTAATACCTATAAGCTACTTGATTAGCGAGTTAATGAACATTATGAATCTATGGTTATAAAATGCAGTTTCTAGTTATAAAAGAGAAAGTAATCAATGGTCATAAAAGTGAAAGAATACTATAAATGTTAATACTCGTATTCTGTTACCGTGGAAGAACTCCATAAAAAACGTTTTCTAAATCTACCTATAATGTAAATCAATCAATCAATCAGCCTGTTTGCGTCCACTGCTGGACATGGGCCTTCCCGAGAGCACGCCACCACAGACGGTCCTCTACGGTGGATTATGAGAGTGAGGAGATAGAGAGTATATACAGGGTGTAACTAGCTAGGCAAAAACTTAGCGTTATTGTTATACTACCCAAACCCAATCCAATACCAATAATTTAGTGATTTAGTATTTTCAAACCCGCAATGTATAGCGTGCAAAACTGTGGTCAATGACCTATGACGCGCCTACGAGTGGCCTACTTACGCAACGTTCTTGACCTCGCACATGACCGATATTTTTTCTATAAGAAGTCCCACAAAGTTCTGATAAGCGCCTTATGTAGCTAACATGTTACAAAGGGTTAAAGACACCTGCTTGAGATTGAATACCAGCAGAAGAATAATCGACAGCCATTGTGCAATGCTACACGGCCCGCTACCGGAGACACAATAATTATTGTACACTTGCAGACGAGTCGTGTCGTTATGGTCCCAGAGCTGGCGGGAAAGTTTGGAAAGGAATTGATCATCGATAGAAATGACAAGATATGGTAAAGCGAACAAAAATTTTCACGGTTTTGGAACCAAGTAAATCAGCGCCACCTCTTAGATACTAATGAACGACCCGTTTGAAATCCAGACGTCACTAAGGTTGCATTGGTGTTAAAGCACCACTGAGTCGGTGCCATTTTGTTTGTTCAATAGCCCTGTCCATACGAAGTCAGTACCCTTATTATAAATGCGAAAGTGTGTTTGTTTGTTGGTTTGTTGGTTTATTGGTTTGTTGGTTTGTCCTTCAATCACGTCGCAACGGTGCAACTGATTGACGTGATTTTTTGCATGGGTATAGATAAAGACCTGGAGAGTGACATAGGCATACTTTTTATCCCGGAAAAGCAAAGAGTTCCCACAGGATTTTAAAAACCTAATCCCACGCGGACGAAGTCGCGGGAATCAGCTAGTGATATATATACTCAATGGAATTGATATTTGTATCTGCATTATTATCATTGAAGGCCTGTGAAGGGTATGGTTCGGCTTAGACAGGACACAAGTAAACGTATTCAAATTTCAAATTCAGGACATAGTACACTACCGGGGTCTAGAAAGAAATGTAAAATTCCTATTTTTATTGAGTAACATTAGCGAGCAACCAAAATAAGCACTGAATCTCGGTGATAGATATTGATATGGATGGCATGGACGTCGAAACGCAGTTTTTGTTGTACACTTTATATAGTGAGTGTACAACTAAATGACATCGTCACTGACGTATGGAATAATCTTGCAGGGCAGTAAGTTGTAGATTTCATAGAATAACAGGCAAATAAATCTTGGAGAGTTCTGGATTGCTGATCTAGATTATGTAGCGGTAATGAAACAGCAAGCAAATTAAAAAAAAGTAATAACCTCATTAACATGGTGAGGAAACCTACAAGCCTGACAGTGCCTCCATAATGTTCTCAAAGGTGTGTAAAGTCTACCAATCAGCACTGGGCCAACATGGCAGATTATGGCCTAAACCCTTCTCATTCCTGACCTGATTTGAGGAAGACCTGACCGGCGATAGGTTGATCATGATGACGGCGAACCTTATTTTAATTTTCCACCAGCTCTGTGGCTGTAAGCAGCATGACGGCTGTATTTATGTGTAAACGAGTTGAAAAATTGCAGTCAAATTAGCGTAACAATTACTTTTGTTCGGTATACTCAGCGCGCAAAGTGCAAAGTTATTATAAGTCGCTGCACAAAAGATGGGTCCATGACATTTGACGGGTTGCCAAACTGACTAATTGTCACGACACGATGGCTTGGAGTCATCTTGGAGTTCTTTAAATACGATATTGCCATATTGCTGTCTTATAAAAAAAATATAGTCCGCGACAGGTCGAGTTTGCAACCGGAGTTGCGGAGTGGGGAAGCCCCGTACACTCCCGCCCCCGCCCGCGCGGCGGACGGGGGCGGGCGGGTGTGCGGAGCCTCGCCCCGCCTCATACCCCGATTGCCATCTCTATCTGTCGCGTATTATACCTATACGAGATGAATAAAACCAATGCAATGTGTGAAATCCAAGGTGAAATCAACTTCAAATGTCATCAACCAATAAGATGGCATTCCAATTTCCGAATCAAAAAAATCTAATAAAGATAAATAGCCTCTTTTTTTAAATCAAAGCAAAAGAACATAGTGTCAACATGGCAAAAACTGATTGTTTGCGTCAAATTGAAGCCCTAGTTTATATTGGATTAGATGGAGACGCCCTACTAGTTCATACTATTGCGGCCGACCCCTTATGTATTGGCGAGATTATTTAGCTACCTACACTTTCAAAATACCATTGTGCCGATTTTGATGGCTTTCACTGGGTAGGTATAGATCGCGACAGGTTGAGATGGCTATCGGGGTATAAAGCGCGGGCTATTTATTGATTCAACTTGCCAAGATATTGGCAATGGTTTTTGTTCTTAACTATTTATTGTGGCTAATTCCGTTGTACACAATCTCTAAACTAAACTAAAATGGCACGTCTAAGTCTATTGCTATCCTTTTCATAATGTTGCTTGCGGAAAAGGATAGCACTAGATTTAGGCCTGTTAATTTAGTTTAGTTTAGAGGTTGTGTACAAGAGAATCGGCCCCATTGAAACACTAAAATTTTAGAAGATTTCGGTAGACGTAAAAAAAAAAGAAATACTCGACCAAAATTTTACCTACTCAAACTTGCGTTATTTTGGTCTTATATGGTGTTATTAAAAAACTTTATTTTCCAAGTCCGCAATTCCATCCGCTTGGATTGAGGTTTTCAAAAATTTCTGAACTTTTTGATTTTCTTGGATAAAATCTGTGCTAACGGGCATAGATTTTATTCCTGAAAACTGGGATGCAAGCTATCTTTGTACCCGTTAAACTGGTGTTTTTTTATATATAAACGAATGGGCCGTGAAAAGGTAACAGAAACAGAGCACCGACAGAAACATTTTCGCATTAGTATGGATTATATCAACATTGATTTTATTGTTAAAACTGGGAGCTACTTTACTAAATAATCAGTTAATTTGCATAGCATGTCAGAAACAAGGCGTTCAGAGAAAGGCTTGTTTACAATTTACATTGTTAAACTATCTTACTTCAACAATGTAAATTAAAGGTGTAGGGTATCATAAGTCGTAAGCCGTAATTCAGAAGGGTACTAGAATACTATGTAGAATCAAGTTGCACTATTTTACACCCCACAGTCCGGTTCCAGTAAAGGTCTTGACAGACAGAAGGCACGGCGTCCACGGCAGCAGCGCCCGTAGAACGCTGAACCTTACAGTGCGACAAGGCTCTCTTGGCACTTCAGTGACATTGACAGGGGAGCGCTGTTGGAGAACAAAGGCTAAGAATATTCAAACAAGAACACAGGGGACGGACTGAAAATCCGTACGTCAGCTTGTATCCAGCGGCTCCCAGCGACCTGTTTTTGATGTCTTGAAACTCCAAGTATAGCTCTCTCTATCGCCCGCTGAGTGACTCTGAGCTTTCTTATGAGGCCCTTAGTTAGCGACTATGTCTCGGATCCATATGTCATCACTGGCAACACGACTGTTCGAAGACTTTGGTCTTCAAGCACTGAGGAATTTTGGACAAGACAACATCTCGAAGCTTCCTGAACGCTGCCCAACCGAGTTGGATTCGGCGGCTGACCTCTATTTTGAAATTGGACCTACCCAATTGGTCTACAATTTCGAGTGCAGAGCTGGTCTTCTACGGATTTTTGATTTAATGAGGCAAATTAGGTCAATAGGTTCAGTTTTTAAAACTTCTACAGGAGCCGTTGACACATCGCGCCTCGTCTGTCCAAGCCTTAACTCATTTGCTGCTACATTAATTTATGAGTCGCCTGCACATCTGCATAGGTATCTGTGCCCTGATGAAGGTCCGGCTGTAACTGTAAAGTGTTGATTGCTATCAACGTCTCGCTCCTTAAACGAGCTAGCGTTCATAAACATTAATCCTTTAAAACACTTAAATAAATGTATGATATTTATCTCTTACAACTATAACGAGTGTTTACCCGCTAAAGATAAAAATAACTGAAGATATACGAAGATATATATGTCTGTCATTAAATATCTTTCTATTAATTACAAGCACTTATGTATAGTAGAGAGATGTAATGTCCGTAGAAACCGATTTCCACTTTTCAAGGAGGTAAGATTTTCAACCCAAAATCCACGTGGACGAAGTCGCGAGCATCAGCTAATCAGTACTCTTATTATAAATGCGAAAGTGAGTTTGTTTGTTGGTTTGTCCTTCAATCACATCGCAACGGTGCAACGGATTGATGTGATTTGCATGGGTATAGATAAGATAAGATAAGAATTTAATTTCATGATTTAAGATATGTCGTCATCTTCACCTATGAGTTGTGCTGAAGGGTCATCGGAGACGATCGCAAGATAGTGGAAATCTCCTCAGCCCCATAAAATAGCTATTCAGGCCTATCAGTTACAGGTTAGATACAGGGATATGAGTACACCTTCTTCCGTATAAGGTAAAGAGGTTAGTTGCGTTCAGTAAATACATTGGTCGCGGATCCTACGTGTGAATACGGCAGATTTGCATCGCTAAACTGGAGAAAGGGACGCGTGGATGCGCTAATGAAATATGCTTTGACGTTTGACTCTTGTCGGAAGGTACTAGTTAATTAAAATTAAATGCAAGAGAGTTGAAATTTTGCCCAGGAGTTCACGACTGTATGTATGTTCTTAAGTTTGTTCAGGTAAAGATATTTTATTGACGGGACATGTAGCATTTTTTATCTATCTAAATATATAAAAGGAAAAAGTGACACACTGACTGACTGGTTTATCAATGCACAGCTCAAACTGCTGGATGAATCGGGCTGAAATTTGGCATAAAGATAGCTATTATTACGTAAGCATCGGCTAAGAAAAGATTTTTGAAAATTCTACCCCTAAGGGTGTGAAATACGGGTTTGAAATTTGTGTAGTCCACGCAGACGAAGTCGCGAGCATACGCTAGTCCTCTATAATAATATGAGTGGTGACAGTCTGGTGGTTAATGACGTCGGACATCTTTTCGAGAGGTCGGGGGTTCAATCCCAGGCACACACCTCTAACTTTTCGGAGCTACGTGCATTTTAAGCAATTAAATATCACTTGCTTTAACGGTGAGGAAACTTGCATGCCTGAGAGTTCTCCATAATGTTCGCAAAGGTGTGTGAAATCTGCCAATCCGCACTGGGCCAATGCCAGACTATGGCTTAAACCCTTCTCATTGTGAGAGGATACCCGTACTCTGTAGTGGGCCGACGATGGTTTGATGATGATGATGATGATAATATGAGGCTTGCTTGTAGAGCACGTAAGAAAGGCAGGCACGTAAGAAAGGCATTCCGAACCGGCTGGTAGATGCATTTGGCGAATCAAAAGTATTTTATTCAATTCTAAGAAATAATTGTAACGGAAGTTTGAAAACCCTCAGATTAAAAAAAAAACGTGACAGCCCTATCAATGGATCCATTTACACGCCATAATATAATACTTCTCACATAAGAGGCAAAGGAGATGTCACCAAATATGGTGCATATTAAAATTCATGTATATTGTACGTACGCAAGTAATCGCATGCATGAATATGTATGTGTAGAGAAAAATGTCCGATTTGATTCTGATATAGCGTTGCCACTTGCCATCGCGCGCGTCGCCTGCTCATCAGGAATGGGACGGGTTACGGAATTGGCAATGTATGTTTTTGTCATTGAATTACTTTAGGGTTGTCAAATAGTACGTAATTGCTTTTATTACGTAGTAGGTGGACGAAGTAGAGCGGATTTTAATTTGATAATATGCGACACTATTATGGTGTTCACAAAGTATTAAAGATAAACTTGATTACGGAGGAAAAGTAACGGAATAGAAAGAAAAAAAAGAGTAACTATCGATTTTTTTTAGATTTATTCGGTGGTAAAATAATGGCACCGATCCTAAGCACAACCTAATTTTAGAGTATTCGCACCCTCTTCTTACTATTGTAATATGAAAAGGACAGAAGCAGTTTGACATTTCTAAATTTTTAGATGGTAAAACCCGTGATTTTAGCACGCACTCGCGAACCTACTGTTTAAATTTGTATTGTGCACTAAAATTTAGAGTCTTTAAATGTGAAAGTCATATTCCCGATTATTTTATTAATTAGAAACTATACATTTGGTGAATAAAGTAAATACTTTAACTAGCCATTACTTTCCGTATTTTTTATATTCGCCAATTTCTTTTACTTAGAATACAAAAGCTGCGTGTGACAACCCTGGGACCGATATAAGTTTGACACTAGTATGGCAGCATGCGGCGATCTGCCCGGGATAAAATCTTTTAATTTAATATTTATGTCATATCATATTCAGTATGCATTCACGGTATTGTACTTGCGCTAAAAGAAATGGTGTACCTACTTATTGATTTCTCTTCATGTGATACTACCTAACATAATGCCATACATTATATTACATTACATTACATAGTATATTGACAAGGTAAAGCACTACTGAAAAATATTTTTTAGGGTTCCGTACCTCAAAAGGAAAAACGGAACCCTTATAGGATCACTTTGTTATCTGTCTGTTTGTCTGTCAAGAAACCTACAGGGTACTTCCCGTTGACCTAGAATCATGAAATTTGGCAGGTAGGTAGATCTTATTTCTGACATTTGGGGAAAAATCTATAAACCGTGAATTTAGGGTTAGATCACACAAAAAAAAATATTAAATTGTGGTCATGAACTAATAATTAGTATTTTGAACTTTCGAAGTAAGATAACTATATCAAGTGGGGTATCATATGAAAGGTCTTCACCTGTACATTCTAAAACAGATTTTTATTTATTTTTATGCATCATATTTTTTGAATTATCGTGCAAAATGTCGAAAAAATACGACTGTAGTACGGAACCCTCATCGCGCGAGCCTGACTCGCACTTGGCGGGGTTTTTTTTTTAATATTCTATGCAAAATTTCTCTACGATTTGCTAGCAATGTGAATCGACCGTTAGTATGACTGGATGAATTAAAAAAATCTAAGTTATATCAGGAACTTATACGCATTTCATGATTCATTCATGTCAGTCAGTATCAGAATTTTATTAAGTTGATTTACATAACAATTCTGTGTCTACGACATTTTTATCGATTCAATTCAAATCATTTATCCACAGTAGGTTAGGTAGTTACTCTTTTTGATGGTCGGGATACAGATGATAGTGCTGATAAAGCTACGAGAGTTCCAAACGCGCCCAGGTCTGAGAAGAGCCCACAACAAACTCAGCTGGGTATTCTTTTTGTTATCATCAGAAGTGGGATTGTTTATTACTTGGGTCCTTTACAACCCTCCCTATATGTTGTTACAAAAATAATAATTAAAAGTTTAGGACTGGACTAAAACTCAATGCGATATCATTTGATAATAATTCGTCATAGTACCCTTATTATAAAGTGCGAAAGTGTGTTTGTTGGGTGGTTTGTTGGTTTATTGGTTTGTGGGTTTTTTGGTTTGTTATTTTGTCCTTCAATCACGTCCCAACGGTGCAACGGATTGACGTGGGTTTTGCATGGGTATAGATAAAGACCTGGAGAGTGACATAGGCTACTTTTTATCCCGGAAAATCCAAGAGTTCCCACGGGGTTTTTAAAAACCTAATTCCACGCGGACGAAGTCGCGGGCATCAGCTAGTAGTAATATATACAGAATAGTTTTCTACCAAAGCATCGACATTAACACTTAGTATGCGAGTTCAGTACTCGACTTGCCCGAGCTACTCGCGCGAGTACCTCATATTCATGGGGTGAACGGCTGCGTATGGGATAGTTTTCAACTAACAAGTCAATTACGCACCACGTCCACCAGTCTGGGCAGGACTGGTTTGAATTTGTACTAAAATAGGGCTGTCAACTTTATCAAAACATTCTTTGTCTTTTATTTTTTAAGAATATATTTAGCACATGCAAATTCGTCAGTACCCTTATTATAAATGCGAAAGTGTGTTTGTTTGTTAGTTTATTGGTTTGTCCTTCAATCACGTCGCAACGGTGCAACGGATTGACGTGATTTTTGCATGGGTAATAAAGACCGAGAGTGATATAGGCTAGACTTTTTATCCCGGAAAATCTAAGAGTTCCCACGGGATTTTTAAATACCTAATTCCATGCGGGCGAGGTCGCGGTCATCAGCTAGTAAATTCATAAGTTTCATCTTCGAGCGTTTTTACTCCGGTCTGATGTAATTTGTAACCTAAATTTTGTTTGACGTTGCAACAATGTTTTCTACTAAGTTTGCTTAGAAATAAAAAGGGTTGTGCCAACCCTATCAAGTAAGATACGAGATCGATCTCGGACTAGATGTTTGAGCCGCCTACAGGAAGTTTACGAGGACGTGAGATCACTATTTTTACAACTGAGAGTGGAAACCTATAGGAAAGTGGTTATTATGTATTGATACTCCTGTCACTGCTAACTGCTAACGATAAAGTACCTACATATTTATTTGTGAAGCCATTACGCTTTGCGAAGAAGTGGCACTGGGCGGGGTATAGTTCCCGGCAGTTAAATAGTCGCGTCTGACCTACGATGCGAGGTACAGTGCGAGCTCGCGCAGGTATTATTCCACGCGCTCCTGTACTGTGTACGGATATAGCACTCACACTAATGCAGGTGGAGAACGCGGGGTGCGGCGCGGTACGTGGGCTCCGCTCCCTCGCCTCGCGCGCCCTACTGACGCCTAAAAATGGTATTGCGACGCGTCTTGCGGCTAACTTCAAGGTGCCAAGGTGGTGCTTTGATCACACGTATCACGAATAAGCGAATCACTCCAGATCCACTTACTCGCCCAACGCCGTGCTTTCTGGTGCGAGGTCGCCATTTAAGTACCTTGGGACCTGAAAGTTTATAGGTTCTTCGAACTATGTACACCGCCCATAGCAACTTTAGCTTCGGACTCGTTGAGCTATTTCGGTTACTGTGTCTCTTCTAGGAATCTCAGTTCACGTAGGGCATAACTCCCTTCATCGCCTACTGTGTGACTGAGCTTCTAATAAGGAAGGCCTTTATCTAATGACAATATTTCGATCACTCCAGAACTCTTCGAAGATTCGTCGTCAGGCAATAATGTTTTGTTGCTTTAAGGGTAATTTATGTTTATGGGGGGTAAGGGGGTGCACTAGCATCTTAGCACCCCAAATGTCAACCACACCTGCACGTGGTGCTCCCTGCGAATCAGCGAACGAGGATATGACGACCGAAGAATGGCGGGATAACCATTTCAAATGGCTTGGCTTTAAATAACACAGACCAGAGACGGGCAGCAGCGTCACTGGTGCGAAATGGCCTACAGCCCTGCGCTGACCAACCCGCCTGCCCAGCGTGGTCAGTATGGGCATTACTTCCAATGAGCAGCGCCAACAGACAAAGGCCCCCAGTTCCCGGCAGCCCTGCTATTCCCGATTGTGGTGGGGAGCGGGTGGATGAGGACGGCTGGAGGACCGTGTTTGGTGGCGCGTTCTTGGAAAGGCCTATGTCCAGCAGTGGACGCAAACAGGCTGATGGATTGGATTGGATTGGAAGGGTAATTTATGGTCAATCAGGTTTGACCTTTGGTTGTCCACGCATGGGAATACAATACAATTCAGTACTCACGTGTTCGTCTAGGGAGTATGTCAGTTCTCCGTCGTCGTATAAAACGAACCATCTTCGCTGCCATCTCTGTAACAAACAACGAAAACAGTTTAGTAACAATATCCTAAAAACTTTAGTTTAGACTTCGGCCTCCTATTCGGGGAGTCCAGACACGCCTAACTTTTCGGAGTTATGTGCGTTTTAAGTAATTAAATATGTTAGTTTATAAGTTTGTATGTACATGTAGTTCATTTTACTGTATTTTATTTTAATTTATATAATGGTATATTTTATTTTATGAATAACTAGCTTATGCTCGCGACTTCGTCCGCGTGGACTACAAAATTTCAAAACCCTCTTTCACCCCCTTAGGGGTTGAATTTTCAAAAATCCTTTCTTAGCGGATGCCTACGTCATAATAGCTATCTGCATGCCAAATTTCAGCCCGATCCGTCCAGTAGTTTGAGCTGTGCGTTGATAGATCGATCAGTCAGTCAGTCAGTCAGTCATTCAGTCAGTCAGTCAGTCAGTCAGTCACCTTTTCCTTTTATACATATAGAATAGAATAGAATAGAATAGCATGTTTTTTTATTCATGTAAAATTTTTAAAAGTGCTTATGAAGATATGTATACTGGGTTCTTTGCCTTTAATAAAAAAACTTTATTATTATTATTAACGGTGAAGGAAAACATCGTGAAAAAAACCTGCATGCCTGAGAGTTCTCCATAACATTCTCAAAAGTGTGTGAAGTCTAATAATCCGCACATGGGGAGCGTGGTAGACTATGGCCAAATCATTCTCACCCTGACAGGAGACCCGTGTTCTATAGTGAGCCGGCGATGGGTTGATCATGATGATAGCTAAATACCCGGGACGGAGAGTGACATAGGCTACTTTTTATCCCAGAAAATCAAAGAGTTCCCACGGGATTTTTAAAAAAACAAATCCACACAGACAACGTGGCGGGCATCAGCTAGTCATTAGTGAATAAAAAACATCTGCCAGTTTACCTCTTTCATGCTACATTTTAGCAGGTAGGCACTCAGAAAAAGGGCCAGTAGTGGGCGAGTGTTCCGTGGTAGATAGTTAGGGTCCCGTAGTGGATTAGCACACAACAAGCTGAACAATGGACTGTCTGACATGCATTATGCGTTCGCAACGCTCATTAATGTAATCGCGGCTACGAACCAGCAAACTGAGTTAGGTGCACGGGAAATAAGCTCCGAAGGTTGTGTATAACCAAATATACATAGGCCTTTAAGCGGTATTAGTGCTTAAGACGTCAGCGTCCTATTCGGGAGGTCCAGGGCTTCACACCCCTAACTCTTCAGTAAAGTTTCAATCAAACATCACTTGCTATGACAGTAAGGAAAACATCGCGAAGAAACCTGCATGGACTCTGACATAAACCCTTCTAATTTTTGGGGTTCCGTAGCCAAATGGCAAAAAACGGAACCCTTATAGATTCGTCATGTCTGTCTGTCCGTCCGTATGTCACAGCCACTTTTTTCCGAAACTATAAGAGCTATAGTACTGTTGAAACTTAAAAAAACCGAAAATTGGTTTGAACGAGATCTAGTAAGTAGTTTTTGATTTATCGTGCAAAATGTCGATAAAATACGATTGTAGTACGGAACCCTCAGTGCGCGAGTCTGATTCGAACTTGGCCGGTTTTTTTTAAATATTATAGACCAGCGCTAGGCTGCAATCAGACCTGGCGGCAGGTGAGGATGCGGCCTAAGATGCAGCGCGCTTTCGGGACGGTAAGCTACCTCTGTAAAACGGTTACACAGATGGGACTTTCAGAATCCCGTGTGAACTCTTTAATTTTCTAGGATAAAAAGTAACCTATGTCTGTCCCCGGGATGTAAGCTAGCACTGTACTAAATTTCATCAAAATCGGTTTAACTGTTGGGCCGTGAAAAGCTAGCAGACAGACAGACAGACAGAGAGACAGACAGACACACTTTAAATCTAAATATATAAAAGGAAAGGAAACTGACTGACTGACTGATCTATCAACGCACAGCTCAAACTACTGGACGGATCGGGCTGAAATTTGGCATGCAGATAGCTATTATAATGTAGGCATCCGCTAAGAAAGGTTGTTTGCAAATTCAACCCGTAAGGGGGTGAAATAGGGGTTTGAAATTTGTGTAGTCATGCGGACGAAGTCGCGGGCATAAGCTAGTTTATAATATTATCTAAGTATGGATGTCTTACTGAATAAATTAGTTTAAGTTTTGTTACTATAATTTCTCATTAAGTGAAATTTGTCTATCTGATTTCTTTTGAGAATAAAATTCTTTAACCACAATAATGGGAGTTTTTTCGCGCAATGTCATAAGTTGCAAAACAGTATGGAATGCCAATCGGCGATCGCTACCGGACATCGTGTTTGAGTAATCCGTTCAAACACTCGCTGTTTGCTGTTCACACGAGGTGAACGTTCATTCGGGCTTACTCAAGGATTTCACGGTCTCATTAATAACATTTGTGCATTTCGGAGTTCCACGCCGCACTAGATTGTGGCGTTTCGTGTTTCGAAGAGCACGTTAAACTGTCGGTGCCGGTTATATATTATCACTTAATTCTGCGGATGGCTTGTGGAAATTACTCATGAACGAAAATTACGGAAAGTTAGGCTGAGATCTATAGAGCATCCTTTGACTTTGCTCAGACTTAAGACGCTGTTAAAACGAGACAACGTTATACCGCTGGCATAAATCTGTCTCGTTTTAACTGAAACTTTAGTCTAAGCAAAGTCAAAGTGCGCTCTATAGATTTCAAACTTAGAGGCATTAGATGCCTTAGAGGCCTTAGATGTGTGTCCGAAATCCTTTACTCTGAAAAGGATAGTTGGCAAAACTCACTATTTTGACAAACAGTTTTAGAATACATAAAACTTTAACGACTAACGTCAAAGTCGCCTATACCTTTTTTTTTCTTCTTTATGTTATTCTAATACAAGTTAGCCCTTGACTGCAATCTCACCTGGTGGTAAGTAATGATGCAGTCTAAAATGGAAACGGGCTAACTTGGAAGGGGTATGGCAGTTTTTAATAAACGCATGCCCCATTGGTTTCTACGCGGCATCGTACCGCAACACTAAATCGCTTCGCGGCACGGCTTTGCCGGTAGGGTGGTAACTAGCCACGGCCAAAGCCTCCCACCAGACCAGACCAGAAATCTAGAAATTGTAAAATTCCAAACCCATGCCAGGAGTCGAATCCGGGACCTCCCACTAATAACACCACAGTGCTTACCACTGCGCCAGGGCGGTCGTCACCTGTAACTGGTGTTTCAAAAATTGCAAAATGTTTATCAGTAAAAGGAACAGGATAGGTAGTAATTTTTCATATCAAAGTCAAAGTCAAAATATGTTTTATTGTCAGTTGTTGGAATTGTAAGAATTATAGTGGTGATAATTATTTCGCAAACTTAAAACTATAGCTACGAGGGTTCCAAACGCGCCCAAGTCTCAGAAGAGCCCACAACAAACTCAGCCGGGTATTCTTTTTTCCAGTAGCGCATAAATAAAGCGCACTCTATAATAAGGCCGATGTCGGTCACACTCACAGCACGCGATTTATAATTCGGACGGGTAATATTTAGTTATGTCACGGTTACGAAAGAACGCACGTGCCTCATTGTTTCAGCCCGACAGAGCTGGCTCGGAAACAATCGTTTATTAAAGGCACCCTGCGTATTTGGTAACGACAACAAAAAAAGTTTAAAGTCGCATGATCTGTCGGCGACAACGGCACAAGACTAGTGGATCTCTTTACTCTCGTGTGTTTTGTATTTTCTTTCTTGATAATCATCGAGAACGGATTTTATACCTATCTATCGACTTCGTCCGCGTGGAATTAGGTATCTAAAAATTCCGTGGGAACTCTTTGATTTTCCGGGATAAAAAGTAGCCTATGTCACTCTCCAGTGGCCCTACCGCGGTTGTTTGACAGCTACAATGTCACGATCGCAATCATCTCTGATTGGTTAATGCTCGCTCACTATTGGCCACAATGCATTGTCGCAAGAAGAATCGCACAAATTCAGCCAATCAGAACAATTGAGATTGTAATAATGATTGATGCAGGTTTTAGACAATCGCCCTACTGGTCTTTATCTATAACCATGCAAAAAATCACGTCAATCTGTTGCACCGTTGCGACGTGATTGATGGACAAACCAACAAACCAACACACCAACAAACCAACAAACAAACACACTTTCGCATTTATAATAAGGGTAGGTACTGATTATACTTTGCAAAAAACCGCAATAAACTTTTTTGTCCGACGCTCTGTCAAAGATATGCGGCCTGCTTGTAAAACAGCAAGATAATTATTTTAATACGCCCAACTACACGCCGCTTTCACTCATATTTGCATACACTTCAATACGATTGTGGATTATTATAGTTTTTGCGTCGAACAATACCCTATGGCACAATGGTATTGCCACATTGGAACGTCAGTTTTCCTAGAAATCTAGTTACCACGGCTCTACTTTACTGGATATCGTCATGAAAAACGCACGTTTTCTAAGTACTAGCTAAGGAATCATGATATTATATTTCATGGATTTATATTATACTAGCTTATGCTCGCGACTTCATCCGCGTGGACTACACAGATTTCTAACCCCTATTTCACCCCCTTAGGAGTTGAATTTTTAAAAATCCTTTCTTAACGGATGCCTACGTAATAATAGCTATCTGCATGCCATCAGCCCGATCCGTCCAGTAGTTTGAGCTGTGCGTTGATGGATCAGTCAGCCAGTCACTCAGTCAGTCAGTCACCTTTTCCTTTTGTATATTTAGATTTTTACCAATGGGTTGTATGTTCCATGGTTCATCATGATCAACCCATCACCGGCTCACTACAGAGCACGGGTCTCCTCCCAGTGTGAGAAGGGACTATGGTTAGGCAACTCTTTTTAAGGGTCTCAGAGAAAAAAGGAACCTTTATAGGATCCCTTCGTTGCCTGTCGGACTGTCGTGTCTGTCAAGATCCGTCAAGGAAATCACCTCTAACTTCTCCGAGTTATGTGTCTTATTAGTAATTAAATTTCACTTGCTTTAACGGTGAAGAAAAATATCGTGAGGAAACCTGCATGCCTGAAAGTTCTCCATAATGTTCTCAAAGGTGTGTGAAGCCTGCCAATCCGCATTTGGCCAGCGGTGGTAGACTACTGGTCACTCTGAGAGGAGATCCGTGCTTTGTAGTGTGCCGGCGATGGATTTATCATGATGATGGTAGAAAACGCTTAAACAAAATACACAACTACTTCATAAGAATTGTGCCTAAAGACCCTGTGGTCTCGCTGTAAAAAACAAATCCTAATTAATTTAGATGACAAAAACAATTCTAATTTAAAATTAATCTTTAATACAACCTTACGTTACATTAGGCTCTCATTAAAGCAACGAGATCCGAAAATAATAAAGCATCATCCTCGCTAATTGACAATAGTATTCGTTCAAAAGGTACCGGCGGATGTGAGGGAATAACTAACGTGGAAGGAATTGTACGCGTCATTAGACGTATCTCTTGAACTCGCTAGACGACCACGTGACGATCACGACAAGTGAAAATGTCTCCTTATCGTTCGACGTGATTCACTGCCAAAAATCGGATACCCAAGACCGGACCCAATGCAAGAATAAAAAAAACCGGCCAAGTGCGAGTCAGGCTCGCGCAATGAGGGCTCCGTACGGTCGTATTTTTTCGACTATTTGCAGGATAATTCAAAAACTATAATACATAAAAATAAATAAAAATCTGGTTTAAAATGCACAGGTAAAGACCTTTTATATGATACCCCACTTGATATAGTTATCTTACTTAGAAAATTGAAAATACTAATTATTAGTTCATGACCACAATTTAATTTTTTTTGTGTGACGTAACCACAAATTCACGGTTTTCAGATTTTTCCCCAAAGAGCCCTCGTAGCTTTTATTGAGTTTGCGTAATTAATTAATTAATCAGTTATCATCACCATTACATCAACTAAGTATTTGAACAGTTGACAATCAAAGAGTGTACAATGATACTTAAAAAAATACTTTGACTTTGAATTTAAAAACACGAGAATTCAACTCTTTTTAACGACATATAATATTATGACAGGTCTAAAAATAGTGCGATTCTTTCTATCGGGGGGCACGGCAGTGCCCCCGCCAAGACGAGCCATAAAATCATATGCAAAAGAGGAAGATAGTGCTTTAGACCTTAGACAGAGTGAACTAGAGTGAGGGAACTCTCGGTTTGATATGTCAAAATATATTAGGCTATGGTGACGTGAAATTAAAGAAAAATAGGGCTACCTAGCGTCAAATTACTAACATTTAATGCCTGCCAGTGATGTCGAAGGCTTGATGTTTTTGTTAGAAGTTCCCTTCGTGAACTTTGGCTTAGACCCGTAAATATAGTCAAGTTCAGAATACCTTGTACAGTAGAACACGATTATCAGCTCAGAATAGTCTAATGACTATTACGAATAGTCGGTGGGTACATTCGTCACTTCAACACCGAGCGGCGCGATAGAGGCAATCTTATTAGAGCGTACAGGCGCGTCCTATTACAGCGACCGACTTTCCCTCTACGACACCGACCAACGCTGATAATTGTCCTAGCATTTCGAGTTTACTTTGTACATTTGCAATAGTAACACTACCTTCTATCTACAGATTCGATTGTACAAGGTATATTAATAACTAGCCTGCGATTTCGTCCGCGTAGACTACACAAATCTTATACCCCTATCTTACCAGTTATAATATCTATCTGCAATCTGCATGCCAAATTTCAGCCCGATCCGTCCAGTAGAGCTGTTCGTTGATAGATCAGTCAGTCAATCAATCAGTTATCTTTTTTTGCTTTTATATATTTAAATTTAGATTAACCACATTGTCCATACAAACCATGAATGTGAGAGTTGAATTTGAAAAAAAATTATAAAAGGGTTTGAAAGCAAAGTTTTACAGTGTGCCGAGTGGGAGTTCCACAAAATTATTCAAATGACTTCACTACTGCGTTAATCGAGCTAACCTCAAACGCATCGAGAATCGCGAGCAAGCGAGTGTGAGTTACCACCGAAGCTAACCAGCCCATACGCGTGTACTCACCGTGAATGGCGTTTATTATTTTTGTTAAGTTGGCGTCGTGATATAAACCAACCAAATTTAGAATGAAATTTCTATGAAGTGATTGTATGGAAGCAGCTGTCTATTAAAATTAAACTGGTTATATCTACTGTCTATGTTTATGTTTTGAAATCATCGTCTTTGTAGGTAAAACCGGTCAAGTGCGAGTCGGACTCGCACACGAAGGCTTTCGCACCATCGTACAAGATATTTTAATAATTTTTTGAGCAAAACTGTAAGTTAATGACAACAGCGTCATCTATATGTGATTTAGAAAACTAATTAGGTATGTTTATGAACACATTTTTAAAATTATTTTAGAGCCTAGAAAAGTAAATTAAAAGTAGTTTTGACTGCACAAGACTTTTTACTGTTCCCCTATAATATTAGTTTAATTAAGTGCCATGGTCACACAAAAGTTAATTGAAAATCATCATCATCATCATCATCAATCCATAGCCGACCCACTACTGAGTACGGTTCTTCTCGCAGAATGCAAATCTGACAAGTACGGGTTTTCCTTCACCGTTAAAGCAAGGGATATAATATTATTATATTTCCTTAAAACGCAAATATAACTCCGAAAAGTAAGAGTTGCATGCGCGGGATTGAACCCCGGACCCACCAACTAGGAGACCATCATCTTCACCCCAAGCTATCACCGCTTAAATGAAAATAAATGTCTTTATTATTAGTTCTCACCCTACTCTCACTGCAAAAATCTATGTGACAACTTATGGATCGCGTTAGCGTCGTGGTTACTCGATTTACTTCGCAAGTTGTCCAAATTTGAAACTCACACTCACCTCATGCTTAAATCGACCAATCACGTGCGCTCACGTTGTCACTTTCGAATGCGAGTCGGTAAACATTAGTCGGTCCCGAGGACGTAAAAAACTTGCATTCACTATTTATGTTTCTCCTACTTGGCACTAGATGGCGCTGTTTCAATTATATACAAATCGTAGTTAACTTTTACGCGATCGAATAGGTAGGAAATCTCCCACTAGGCACACAGATGTTGGTTTAAATACCGGGAACACTTTAGTACATCTAGGAAGAAAATAATGTAGGTCGCATCTCGAAACTGGTTTAGGCTATAGACTAGAGTATATAGAGCATGAGCTCTAGTATCTCAACGGGCGGGTGTCCCGTTGCGTTATCAGAACAGGTGCGAACGCGAGTGACATTGAAAAGCGTGTCGTTAGACTTGGCCGGAGAGTAAACAAACCAAGTTCACACTTGAGACTTTTTGTTCTGTACCTTTCAGTATGTTATGCATCGTAACGTATTCAAATTCAACGTCATGTCAATGTCATGTAAGTACTCGGTACATACTAATTAATATTTCAATGATGTTGTCGGACGTTGCTTAGCGTAGGTAACTAACTTTAAATAATTATAAAACAGGAAAATTGGCCCAGTTTTTCAATATTATGACGTTATTTTAGAATTCAGAATATTCATAGAATTAGTACTGGAGCGTAAGTTTGTCGCCAGGCACATGTTTAGTGACTAAACTGTGATAGACTAGTGTGATAGACTATGTGTAGTAGACTAGGCTCTGATAGCCTAGTGGTTAGGACGTCCGCCTTCTAATTGGAGGCCGGGGGTTCGATCCCGGGCACGCACCTCTAACTTTTCGGAGTTATGTGCGTTTTAATTAATTAAATATCACTTGCTTGGTGCCGGTGCCGGTGAAGGAAAACATCGTAAGGAAACCTGCATGTCTGAGTTCTCCATAATGTTCTCAAAGGTGTGTGAAGTCTACCAATCCGCACATGGCCAGCGTGGTAGACTATGACCAAAACCCTTCTCAGTCTGAAAGGAGACCCGTGCTCTGTAGTGAGCCGGCGATGGGTTGATCATGATGATGATAACATGTTTAGTGAACCATTTTTATTGTACAACATTATTGTAAAAACGGATGTATTTCAGTTTAATTTACGTTGCTTTTGCTACTAAAAAATATGTGCTTTCCAATGATTTCTTCGTTAGCCACCATTGCTCCATCGATTAATGCCAAAGAAATACGAGAGGCAAAACTTTTTTAACAGACTTATTGGGAAAAATTACAGCCGCGCAGTATCAGAAGCATAAAAAAAAACAGAGTAACTTAATACAAAATGTCTTGTTGACACAAAATGCCCCTTATAAGCAACTTTTTGTCGCAAAACATGTCGCTAACGTAGCCACAAGTTAAAGGTGATTTAAGGAACGCTTGTTTACATAATTCGATCGCTTTGCAATCAGTATAATAATTCCCAGAGTATCGGTACCGGGCGGGGTCCCGTTATGTATTATCGGTACAGTTCCACAGGATAACGTAGGTATCCTTCGTCGTACCGGAGACATAAATAACAGTGATTAAATACCTGTTGGGAAACTTCAATAAAAAATTAGGATTCTTACATTATATGATAAGGATGGGCGCTATCTTCTATATGACAAGTCAATTTATATTTTGTTTTCTTGCATGCATGAGAGTTCTCCATAATGTTCTCAAAGGTGTGTAAAGTCTGCCAATCCACATTTTTCCAGTGTGGTGGATATATTTATTTATAAGTCAAATCCAAAACTGTCATAGTAGTTTGGACTGAGAGGAGACCCACGCTCTATAGTGAGCCGGCAATAGGTTGATCATGACGATGGTGATGATGATGATTTGCCATTCTTCTTTTAAAATAAGAGCCACAGCAGCTTTGGAATTTTATGCACTACCCTAGACTTTAAAGCAATTTAAATATAAACAAATCACCTGCAAAAATGCTGGGATAAAAACATTAAAATACAAGATAAAATCCGAAAACAAATAAAAGCGAAAATACCAAACAATTAACTTAATTAACAGGAGAATGCTTTTAAAAAAATACCATTACGATGGCTTAATTAGGGCCGATGCGGTACTATTTTAAGGATGAAAGCCTATGATACTAAAACATTATAAATAGGACAAAGTCGCGAAGTAAGAAGACGAGTCTCTTTTTTGGCAACATTTTCCTTACTTTTCCCACAGTATTTTTTTGATGCTTAGAAGCAGGCGCTATTTCGTGGAATTCCATAATAAACAAGATACCAAAAGCTTAATTTGCTATAATCCGCTGAAAAAGATAAATCTTTTGAAAAAAAATTGTAAAAACTTAGAGCCAAAAAAAATCAAAAAGTTTCAGCCTTTTATACAGGAAAATACAAATTAACTATATAGGCATGCTCTCGACTGCAATCCCACCAAATAGTAGTAGCCTAAGGTAGATCGCGCCAACCGAGAAGATGCCTATTTACTCTTCTTTTGAAGGTTCCAATATTGTAGATCTGGCGAAAATATCATATGAAATAGCCACTCTTCTATGTAAGTAAATCTCTTTGACGCACTCATTAAATTAATTTAACGAGCTCATCGCATACATTGTTGCGGGTAATTTGTTAATTATCCTGGCGATAAAAGAATCTGCATTCTTAGTCTAGGGTAAAAACCTAAAAATTATTAAATTATCCTTTGGTTTTCATAATTGAAATTCGCACCTGTGGTGAAATAAATATGATATACTTTTGCTTGAATCATCATTTTTGCATTTTTATCTTACGAACTACAACTTACAGTATTGTCTTGCAGCAATAAGCATACTTATCTCTTAACGTACCTAATATAGCTTATGTTGTGATAGCCTAGTGATTAAGACGTTGGCCTCCTCTATTCGGAGGATACGGCATTCGATCCCGGGCAAGCATTTTAGACTTTTCGGAGTTATGTGCGTTTTAAGCAATTTAATAGGTATCACTGCTGCAGACTTGGGCGTTAGCTCTCCATAATGTTCTCGAAGATGTGTGCAGTCTGCCCATCTACATTTTTATCGTGGTTTCATGGTTTGAACTGAGAGGAGACCCACGCTCTATAGTGAGCCGGTAATAGATTGATCATGACGATGATGATGATAATGATTTGTCATTGTTCTTTTAAAATAAGAGCCAGAGCGCCTTTGGAATTGGAGCGCACTTGGCTACAGTAGTGGACTTCTCATTCTGAGAGGAAACCGATTAGTGGAGCGGTGGCGATAGGTTTAGATGAAAACAAATGCTACTAATACACCTACTACTACTACTAATACTATAAACCTTAGTGGTTTTTTTGTTGTGTTAAAAGTATTTGTAAAATGTTCAATATTTGATAGTTAATAAAAAAAAAAAAAATGCCTAGTAGGTTCTCTAGGTAACACTAATAGAAAACCTAGGTTGTTAACAGAGTTATCTCACAGTGTTAAAACACTGCGTAACCGCTTCAGTCGGATCACATCTGCCTGCTAACTCGCGAATAGGGCCCTGTTAATTATAGCCTAGCCTAGTTAGTGAGTGACAGGCCCTAGGATCGTGCTGTTTAGTTAGCCAGCTAGCTAGGCTTAAGGTGACGCAGGACGCTCGACCAAACCTATTTGCTTTTCACTTGATGATGATTTCACCGAAATCAAGGGTTTAGGAAAAGTATTTTGAGAAAAAACTACTGAGTTTATGTTTGCAGAGTATAGTTATTTCAACTAATGAATAAATAAACTATGTCTAATGTTCAATTTCTTTAGAATTTTCATACTCCTAATCTTATTTATTTACGCCCAAAGTTATCATAAATTTAATGTTAAAATATGAATCTTTTGAGGCTCGTAACTTTAAAATCAATATTTTTTTCAATGTTTCATATATCAATAAACCTAGATAATGACGAGATTAATCGATATAAAATACTTAGTTTTGAGCGTACAGTATCAAATAATGTAGTAATTACCCTCCTACGTTTGTATGAAGAATGCATCGTCCTGAGCCCCCTTAAATGAAAATTACACACTGGGCGCCACCTACACGGAAGGTGGGAAGAGAAAAAGTAGAATATGATTAGTTGAACATACAATGTAATGTATGACATATGGATCCGAGACATGGTCGCTAAGGGCCTCATAAGAAAACTCAAAGTCACTCAGCGGGCGATGGAGAGAACTATGCTTGGCGGCACAGCTTTGCCGATACCGCCCATCAGACCAGACCAGAAATTAAGAAATTATAAAATTCCAAACCCCTGCTGGAAATCAAACCCAGGACCTCCCACTAAAAAGACCACAGCACTTACCACTGCGCCAATATGAAACCTCCTAATAATTGATTTCGACTTTAGTTCTCCGTTATCATTAGCGATTGTTATGTCATCTACATATGCATAATTCGATTTCGACCATTCGATCTTTTGTGCGAGGGCAAGCAAAACAATAATAGCAATCAATCTGAAGCGATTTCTAAAGGGATTTTGATATCAGATGGTTGTGTTGGCAAACAAAGCAAATAATCAATCAGCATAATCGATTTCGATATTAGCTATCGAGTTGGTACTTAGGCGAGTATTTAATTTACCATGCCTTGAAATGGTTAAAAAAACCGGCCAAGTGCGAGTCTGACTCGCGCACCGAATGTTTCGTACTCGGGTGTTTTTTTTGCACGATAAATCAAAAACCATTATGCATTAAAAACACTGTTTTAGAATATACAGGTTAAGCTATTTCATATGATACCCCCCACTTGGATCTTACTTAGAAAATTTTAACACATTTTAATTTTTTTTTGTGTGTGTGATGTTACCACAAATCCACGGTTTTGAGATTCATTCCTTTACTTGTGTTATAAGACTTACCTACCTGCCAAATTTCATGATTCAATTCAAGGTCAACAGGAAGTACCCTATAGGTTTTCTTCACAGACACGACAGACAGACGGACAGACAGTCCGACACAGACAACGAAGTGATCCTATAAGGGTTCCTTTTTTCCCTTTTGAGATACGGAACCCTAAAAATTGTATGTAAAGGTCGTGACCTTGTGATACGTTGTGTTGAATTAACGAACTGCGCCTTCTTTCCTGATTAGATAACAATCTTTTATCTTTTATGCTTCACATTGTTATTATTAAACTCTATTAGAAAAATCCGGGAGGTGTAACAAATCTGCTGTTTAGATATTACGGTGTACCTAATCAACAACTAACTCCTTCTTACTATTTACTAACAAATGTACTTACAATTTGTAGGTAGTAGAATCTACTAATATTTCGTCAGTATTTGCTAATTTCGTCACTAAGTTATGCAGTAATTCATGTACTTATGTATGTAACATTATAAATTGCTATCCTTGATATTTATTATTTTGTGTTTAACTGCTCGCTCTTCACGTAATTTGCAATATTTTCTATTTCCTCGACACTTTTCACTTAAGACTGCTTGTTAGAGTTTGCTTGTCACCTTGCATGGCATTGTTATGTTCTTCGTCTTTCTGTATTTACATTGTATTTATAGCTAGTATGTGCGGTAAAGTAATCTTCTTATTATTAAACATGTATGACAAACCGGCTTTACTCACGTATTTAGTCAACGTTAGCCCGACTAGTTTCGAACCCATCCGGGGTCCTTTTAGGGTTCCGTACCTCAAAAGGAAAAACGGAACCCTTATAGGATCAATTTGTTGTCTGTCTGTCCAGAAATCTACAGGGTACTTCCCGTTGACCTAGAATCATGAAATTTGGCAGGTAGGTAGATCTTATAGCTGACATTTGGGGAAAAATCTGAAAACCGTGAATTTAGGGTTTGATCACACAAAAAAAATTAAATTGTGGTCATGAACTAATAATTAGTATTTTCAACTTTCGAAGTGAGTGACTATATCAAGTGGGGTATCATATGAAAGGTCTTCACCTGTTCTAAAACAGAATTTTATTTATTTTTATGCATCATAGTTTTTGAATTATCGTGCAAAATGTCGAAAAAATACAACTGTAGTACGGAACCCTCATTGCGCGAGCCTGACTCGCACTTGGCCAGTTTTTTCACAGGGACTCACTCCCTACTACTGACTGTATAATGGAATGGAAATCACTCACGATAGTTTAAACGCTAAAATCATCTTCTTCTTCTCCATTTGTTTTTCTAAATTGTCCCCATAAGCATATATTTCACTTATCTCAAAAATAATCAGCTATCTAAGCTATTTAAGTAGCCTCTAAAGTTTAAACGCTACAAGTTACAACATCCAAAAAAAAATACCAGTTCCTAATTTCCTCTTTCACATCCAGTGGCGTGCACAGGAGTTCAAGCCAGGGTATGCATTTAGGTATGAACTTATTTTACGGCAGGTAATAATGAAAAATAAGCATTGATTTATTACAATGAGGGTAAGCAGTGTGTTTATGCTTCTATGAGCTGCACGCCACTGCTCACATCACATGACAATGTAACTCCAGTGATTTTACATTTTGGAACCACCCTTCCGTTCCAACTCCCCACCACACTGACACGTCATCAATCATTGTCACTCTGGCGCAGAGCTAACAGATCGATCAGAATTAATTATCACAATTGTTAACATTTCAAAGAGAGAGCCCGTGACGGCCAGACCCTTCGTTATTTTATACAAGCTGAAAGTGTCTCTGTCTCCCAACACATCGAGGAACGATCAGCGATTATGAAGCTACGATTATCGTGGCTTTTTAGAATAGAATAGAATGTTTTTAGAATAGAATGTTTTTTTATTCATGTAAACTTTTTAAAAGTGCTTATGAATAGTCAGGTAGTTTTAATTTACCACTGGTTCGGAATGCCGTTCCTACCGAGAAGAACCAGCAAGAAACTCGGCGGTTGCTCTTTTTAATTTTTCAATTTACAATGTTATTATACCGTACTATACAAGCCATTGCAGCCCCGTGCATTGCTGGAGCGAGTCAAATCCAAGCTTTTTTATCGTTTACATAGTCTGCGACTGTATAATATGCTTTGGCAGATAACAGGTAACAAAGGTGTATAAAATCTTTTGTCAAAGTACCTTATTAAGTGTAATTTTTTTCTTCGGAATAGCATTAGAATTTAAAAAAAAAATTAAAAAAATTGATAAATTTTTAAGGGTGTCTGGCCTGGTAAAAGGTCACCACGATGCTTAGTACAATGCATGACGTCATTCTACTCGTAATAGGTACTAAAAAATATAATAAAAAGACACTTTATACTTTGGCGGAAGATTTTATACACCTTTGTTATTATATCTGTTATTTGTCAAAGCCCCGATGTTCCATACTTCATAGTCGCTGATACTTCCTGCCTGTGTTGGGGACAATGTACGTATAAACTTTCAGCTTTTTAAGTGACGAAGGTTTGGCCGTCACGTGTTCTTCGTCCATTTCAGACGAGGCGATGGTGACAAGACAACGCGTGTTCTGTCGTGTACAGGGATATTTTTGTACGTCATTTGTACGGACAGCATCGATAATTGGATGTACAAGTATGTTAAGGGCTTTAAGAATGTAAATTGAGCTTATTAAAGTCACAAGGCGACCTCCCTGGCGCAGTGGTAAGCGCTGCGGTATTATTAGTTGGAGGTCCCGGGTTCGAATCCTGATCTTTCTTTCTAAAGATTTCTGGTCTGGCTGGAGGCTTTGGCCGTGGCTAGGTAATACCCTTCCGGCAAAGCCGTGCCGCCAAGCGATTTAGCGTTAAATTTAAAATCATAATAATTCAATGAATTTTAAGGTATTTCTTTCATTACTTCTATCTAAGCTTACGTCATAAAAGCACTTTACCTTGAAGTGTTTTCATTAAGCGATAGGTAGAGTACATTATAACGTGAATAAAAACTGCCAAAATAGATTTTTAGGGTTTCGTACCTCAAAAGGAAAAACGGAACCCTTTTAAGATCACTTTGTGGTCTGTCTATCTGTCTGTCTGTCAAGAAACCTACAGGGTACTTCCCGTTGACTTAGAATCATGAAATTTGGCAGGTACTGTAGGTCATTTAGCAGACATTAGGAGAAAAATCTGAAAACCGTGAATTTATGGTTACATCACACAAAAAAAAAAAATTGTGTTCTTGAACAAATATTGCTATTTTCTACTTTCAAAGTAAGATTATATATATATGCTATACCAAGTGGGGTATCATATGAAAGGGCTTTACCTGTAAATTCTAACGCAGATTTTTTATTCATTTTGATGCATCATAGTTTTGAATTATCGTGCAAAAGGTCTAAAAAATACGACTGTAGTACGGAACCCTCGTTGCGCGAGCCTGACTCGCACTTGGCCGGCTTTATTTATTCAATCTGTATTCTCTACATGGTAATATGCAAATCACTTTTTGCGCTGTCTTGAATTCTCAACAAGCGCTAAGGACGTGCTAAGGACTTGACTAGATCAGATCAGACACGCGTTATCATTCTTTCGAGTATTTAAGCTGTCATTATTTTAACCTATTGCCTTTTCCTGTTTTTGTACCAATCGATCGCAGTAGTAGTAAATAACAAGATGTTTTAATCCCTGAATATGTTCTATCGGTTGTATTTTTATTAAGTACAATAAATGCAATGAACAAAAAACTTGATTTGCTGTAATCCGCTGAAACAGGTCGAATCTGTACCCGTAGTACAAGATTTTACGTCTCACCAAACCAAACCAAATTCGAGAGTCGAAATACTTCCGTGTTACAGTAAAATGGACCTAAACAGCCTTGAATTGAAGTCAAATATTCAATGCCACTGATTTTAATTTCGCAATGTTTCCGCTTGGAGCGCTGGCTGTAGAAGTGTAGACAAACTTGAGCTTTAAAACAAGGCGTTTAAGATCCAGTTTACTGTAACGCGGAAGTATTTCGACTCTCGAATTTGGTTTGGTTTGGTGAGACGTAAAATCTTGTACTACGGGTACTGTATGAAGCAAGATGCAGCATGCGAAATGCACCGCCCGCCCTCCCACTGCTAACCATGCAGGAAAAGCAGCCACTCCTTTGTCCCACCACCAGCAGTTCACAAACTGTTATTATCTCTAGTTTCTTTCGTAGAATAAGTATAAAAAGTAGATTTTTATCTCCTCATAATTATCCTGATTAAGAAGATGTTCGGTTTTTATAGCTATTGATTATAGTTGACTTTAGCCTAATTACCAAAATAACGATCAAAACCCATTAGTATAACATTTATCGTCAATATTAACTGAGTGATTATTCAAATCAGTGCCAAATAAATACCGATAAAGGACAACAACCGGAAACGATAAAGCGATAAAAAAAACTGTGCACTAAGTATGAGATTTTACTTATTACCAATTTAGATAGAATTCGACAGTCGAAATAATATAACGTCAAAGCAAAATGGACCTAAACCGTCTTGATTTAAAGTCAAAAATTCAGTACCATTGATTTTAATTTCGCAACGTTTCCGCTTGGAGCGCTGGCTGTAGATATATGTACAAACTTGAACATTAAAACAGGGCAGTTAAGTGCCATATTACTTTAACGCTAGAGTGTATCGTCTCTCAAATACTATCAACGTTGTAGTAAAATCTTATACTAAGCGACCAGCGTACTGATCGAAAAAACGTTTTGAATTCGTATCTCATAAACAATATTTAAAATGCGAATCAATTAAAACGCTGTTACCCGCGTTTTTTGTCCTCAATAAAATATTATGTAGGGCTGTCGAAAGAAAGAGATGGAAACACCAAGAACCCTTACTTAAGGCCGCAATAGGGTCTTGGACTGTAGTAATAAAATGACGTGATTTTTTGTATAGCGATAGTTTATGGGGCTAGAATTCATTATTAAAGTAAATAATTAAAAATGATTTTTTTTAATTTTTAAAATAATTAATTATTAACGTCACGCTGTACGGAAAGCGATTAATGACGTCACATGACGTAAACAACAAATATTTTTCAATTTTTTTTTAACAGAAAAAATATTTTCCCGCAGAAGTCATTCTATTTTCTACCCTTGTATACTAAGCTTTCCGGAATGTTACTGACATTTTCTATTTTCTACCCTTGTATACTCAGCTTTCCGGAATGTTACTGCCATTTTCTATTTTCTACCCTTCTATACTCAGCTTTCCGGAATGTTACTGACATTTTCTATTTTCTGCCCTTGTATACTCAGCTTTCCGGAATGTTACTGACATTTTATATTTTCTACCCTTGTATACTACAGCTACATAAGCTTTAGTAATGGAAATCTGTAAAATAACTAAGTTGCCTTGACACGAAGATACTTTGACACAACTTGTAAATGCTTATTTTTATAAGGCACTTTTAAAAAAATCAGAATAATATGTGTAATAATCAGAGTCATCATGAGCATCTCAATATTAAGAATGCAGCTTCCGTTACTCAAGACTTATGACATGTCGAGCTATTTACACGCATCTTTATAAAAAGTTGTCTGAGAGATCACTTAACTGTGCGTGTGGCGTTTACGGAGCGGTGTCGCAATTAAACTTCTGCGTGTAATTACATCACAGTGTCGAAAGCTGAGGCAAGAGCGATTCACGCTGCGTCTGGTATGAGAACCTTTCACATTCGATGACTTTCTTCTTCCTGGAGTCGTTCCTGCATTCCTGGATTCATGGGATGAAATTCCGGAGACTATAGTGTTCAACGAATGTACTGAGGAACTATTGGCGTGAGACATGCAAGAGGACATTCCGCTTCTTATGTGCTTATGAAAAAAAGATCCAGAACCTGTGAATGACGCGGACGGTGTGTATAAATTGGAAAATGTAATCTAGATTTTTCACAAATAGTCCGTCAGAAAAGGTTTCTTTCAAAAGTAAATAGATATTTGGAAGGAATGACTCAAAACGTGGTCCGTACCAATTCAGCAACCTTTTTGCGTTTCTTATTGGAAATAAAATGTCTTCAAATCACGAAGTAATTATATAGTGTCATTTGAAATTATTTTCCCGAATTGTTATTTGCAAATAGAGCAACAAAAAGAACACTAGAATCAAAGGAATCAGAAGCTTAAGTACTGGCAATATAAAAACAAGTCATATATTTTTTTTAAACACGAATGCACTGTCAGATAACGAACTAACAAAATTTTCACATTTGAAAATTGCGCCATAATAATATAGCCGCCATATAGATTTTTTTTAAGTAAAGCCAGTGACACTTAGGAATCTAACGATACCATATACATCCAAATCTGTTCAGGCATTTAGAAGTTGTGGTGGAATATGAACTCTAAAAACATTACACTCCTCTTTTTGGGCAATCGTGTAACTTTCAAACAAATGACAATCCAGTCTATGTGACTAGTGTATGGTTAAGGCCGTTGGCCCGTTGGTTCGTGACTTGATTAATTAGACGCGAGAAGTCCGCTCTTCGGCAAGTACTCCAGTGTTGCGTACGAGCATAGACGAGGCCCCACACGCTACCCTGGTATTGTCATCGTAAAGAAATTGATGACATAACTGATCTTGGCGAACTGACAACTATATGGAACATGATAAATCGATT
Source organism: Maniola hyperantus (assembly GCF_902806685.2). NCBI lineage: Eukaryota > Metazoa > Arthropoda > Insecta > Lepidoptera > Nymphalidae > Maniola > Maniola hyperantus. The sequence continues at coordinate 2,249,733 of NC_048538.1, forward strand.
TCATGTAGAGCAATTTTTTTTAAATATGACATGTGCCTGGGCCATTTTGTAAAAAATGGACAGGTCTAGATGGCAATCGGGGTATGAGGCTGGAGGACGCCTCGCACATGCACATGTCTCCCGCACCGGGTTAACGTGGGGGCTGTGCGGGTATGCGGGGCGTTCCCACCCCGATTGTGATCTCGACCGGTCGCGTACTATAGCGCGTTATATGTGTAAGTAACGCGCTATACTAACAACAAATTTACTACGTAAATTACACTTACGAGTATAAAAGTTGTTTACATTAGTTTCGTCATAAGTAAGTCATGTAAGCTACTTACGCGAGTAAAATTAACAGGAGTAATAATAATAAAATAGAACATGTCAGTAACATCCCGGAAAGCTGAGTATACAAGGGTAGAAAATAGTAAATGTCAGTTACATTCCGGAAAGCTGAGTAGATACAAGGGTAGAAAATAGAAAATGTCAGTAACATCCCGGAAAGCTGAGCTAAGGATTGTGCTGAAAAGTATTTGTGAATTTGATTATAATGATATTAAATAGAAAATATGCCATACAAAAGGAAATAAAAATGTTTTAGTGATGTCTGCCAATCCGCACTTGGCCCGCGTGGAGGACTATGGTCAAACCCTTCTCAATCTGAGAGGCAACCCGTGCTCAATAGCGAGCCAGCAATGGGATGTTTGTTAAACATTATGATACGCTACTTAACTATCCTATTATTCTCACGCTATTCAAGTATCCTAGTAAGTAAGATTTCGTAATTTCAATAAGCAAGTAATTGAACACGTAATATCGTACAGTCTTATCGCCATTGCAGTCAAAACATTCGGTGTTGTTCAAGATATAATTGGTAGTTACAAAAATTGGTCAATTTGTTAAATTACCCTCAAGTAACGAGTTTCTCAACCGTGCTGCAAAACGTCATTATCTATTACTAACCGAACACGAGAACAGAAACATAGCGCCTGCAGTGGTGAAAAGCAAAGTGGTAACGATAATAGGGGACTAACTACATTTATTCACCTCCGTTCGCGTTTCGCTGAGCGATTTTGGTTACACTTATACAGTTCCGCTACTATCAGCCGCGTACAGCATCATACGCCTAGCACACGAACTATATATTATATTTGTACTCCGTGGCCTAGCATGTTAACTTGCACAGCGCTGTTCTCAGCGGATCAGCGCTATACGCGGCGGAACAGCGCTATACGCGGTGGAACAGCGCTATACGCGGCGGATCAGCGCTGAACACTGGCGTTAGCCAGCGCATGATAAAAACACACTTCTCGTCATTTTATGCCTGGTTTCCGTGAAAGCTGAACGGACACGGTAAGCTGAACGAATGCGTACGCATCTACGTAACTAGTGTTTTCTATGGACAAAAGCTGAATTGAGCTGAATAAGTGTAGTTAGTCCCTAATACCTACAATGCAAATGACTAGGAAACGTCAACATAAATTATTGCAGAATATTATTGGATTTGAAATAATATAGCTGGTGGTTATGAAAACAATATTAACTCTTGAAGTAAGGTAAATACGAACTTCAATTACACGTACAAGCAATATAAAGAAACCTCCAACCTAGACATCATCATTGCTTTTTATTATCATTGTCTTCAACTGGAAACCGCTTATCTCCATCTCACAATAAAAAAAATCATAATACGCTGATTATTTTGAATATTAAAAATTAAAATAAGTTTTCAAATTGAAACAAGTGTAGAGCAACACAGATCGGATGTTGATTTTAGTAAAGTTCGTTGACAGACTAAAAGGTGAACATTTTAAAAAATCACGGTATTCTGTATTTTTTAAATTAATAGACTAGCGCTTGACTGCAATTAGACCTGCTGGTGAGTGATGATGCAGCCTAAGATAGAGCGCACTTCCTAAAAGATGCCTATTCAATCTTGACTTGAGGGTTCCCACATTAAAATTTGATATTGACAAAGTCTGTATAAACAACTTTAGCCTTATAATAAAACCATGTAGTTAGAGCAGATCGAAATAATCGAGGATCAATAATATTTTTTTAAAAAATACAGATATTTCGCAGCGAGTTGAAGAGTTACATAATGGCACAATACCAAATGTCAAATTCGGTGGAACGCACGTGTTCGTCATGATTGATCATGCTTGTCTCTTAAATATTTTCACCGAGAGATTTTGTGTAAACGGTTTTTAATTACACGTCCGTCAAATGCTGCGTTGGAGAACAATGGGAAGACGAAAAAAATAAACAATATTCCAATGTTACTGTAAATATTATGTAAGTGAGCGATTATAAAGTGAAAACACTGTGGTAAGTAAAATTTTCGTATATTGATAACTGTGAAAATAAGTCATTATTGAGTTTAACTGTACTTAGATTTGAAATTAGACATTATAATACGATAAGTTGATGATAATAATATAAATAAAGCAATTAATAAAGGCCCTGATAACAATCAATTTAATGAAAAGGCTACATATATAGTAGCGCTTTTACATAGAAATATAAAATATCACACTTTTCGTGAGTAGAAAACGGCTGGCCCTATGAGAGAGCTCTATTTAATAGAAATGTTCGCATAATATAAGATTTAAACTAGATATTAATGCAAACTGAATATAATGTTACGCGCTGTCTCTCAATCAAGGAACGAGACAATTTGTTTAAGGTCGCTGGTTGCAGACCGCGCAATATGGCGGGCCATTAGTCAAAGTGCGCACGCGCCGCGGACGTTGACATAACTGTCAAACAGAAAGTTTGGCCAACGGTCAGAATACAAAATGATAAAATCGAACATTTTAAATAGTATCCACAATCAAAAACTTGTTTCAAATTATCGACAAAACAACACAGCAGCCGCATAACCAAGGTTGGTACTTGATGACAAGCAAATTAACATTTTATGTATTCTTATTAATATTGAATATAATTAAAATATGCATATTTAATACGAGTATCTCTTTAACCTCAAAAAATACTTGTATTACAAGTTATTAATTGGGTAAATAGATTTTTTGTTAGGAAATACGAAACGTAATTTGTACAATGAATACACAGCTCGTCACTTAAAAGAGCATGTTCAAGTGTATTGACTTTGAAAACAAACTTACCAAATAATGGACGGAGCTAAAAATACACACGACTTCGGAACACGCGAACATTCGAATAACCAAACATTTTTGTACAAAAAAGAAAACAATTTAAGGTAAGGGCACACAACCTCTAATTAAGCTTTAGATTTCTCAGAATAATTTCAATGTTAACAACAGCGTGTCAAGTGCAATAAGAAGAAAATCGTATTCAAATTGCTCCCGTGATCGCACCGAGTGCGAGGTAGCCCATCATCAGCAGCCGAAATAAAGAAAAAAAACGTTGCAGTTTATTAGGGACCCAGTGCATTCGTCAAAGAGAAAAAGAGATTCGGTTATGGACATACGGCAACAGAATGCGCTCAGACTCCCCATTTGCGCGGTAATGGTTTCAAAATGGCCGCCAATATCCCGTTCCCCGTCGTGCGTGCCCGTGAGTGATCGCTGCCAACTTTACATCTTCTAATTGCGATGTCCATTGACCTCTAGAATGCTAGTTGCTACTCTGGCGCGTCTTTAGCGAGGTGGTCCTGATGTATGATTAGATCTACTTGTCAGCTTTTGTCGGGTGCCGCGACTTTTTTCATTCATGACTGTAAATATATTTGAAACCACATTACAACGTACTTTCATTTCGGTTAAGTAACTCCTTATTGTATTTTAAGGCTGAGCTAGCGTTGTATAATTACGTATCGCATGTCTGCGTCGGATTCTCGGTCTTGACCCTGAGAGCGTCTGATGGCGTAATGAAGGGTTTTTATTAAATCAACGTCAGAAGTCCATTAAAAATGGGCCCTTACAAAGCAGAGGCCATCAATCAAACGGACGATACGGATGTATAAACGAGACATTATAAAAGGGAAGGACCTTATAATTCGGGATGGATTTTTATGTTTATTTTTGGTTCCCGATTTGTGCTTGCAGCTAGACAAAGTTATCTTTGCGGTTAAATACATCAAATATGACCCGTATACAAAAACGAGGAAGGCGTAATAAGTTCAGATGCGGCAGATGATGATGATAAATAGTAATAAAAGAAAATAACTAAAATGATATTTTAGATATTTCCACCTCCATCTATCACATTAATTGTCTGTCAGGAGACCGAGAAATGTTTTGGAAAACATGAGGGGTCTTCTTGCTAAATATATTCGACATTAGAATAAAATGATTTTAGTTATCAAACACATACATATACTTAATACACATATCAAACGTAATTCTTTCGGACTGGTTTTAATATTATTAAATGATTTTTGTACCCGTAAATTATTGCATACATTCTTGAGGGTGTTTAACTCTTAAAGAGTAGAGGTGTATAACCTCTCAAAAATTTATTACCTGCTAATGTAACTTTGAATGAAAACAGTAAAACGTTGTTCTGAAATCACTGATAAAGAACATACCAAATATCAACTATTTGTTGAATTTATTACAGTTTAGGGTAAAGAAAAACAAGCTTATTCAAAATGATGCATTATCAAGCAGCATTACGAAGATATTTTTAAAAATGACCCCTGTCCTGTAGGAATGCAAGAGATAATATCAAAGGCGGCTTAGACTGATGCACCTAAGCTAATGGGCAACATAGACCAGAAAAAATGAGAGATAATGCAGTAGAGTTGACATTGCTTGAGGGCAAAGGCCACTTAGAAGCTCATTTGTCAGAATAGCTTTTCAAAGTACTTAACAAACAACGAATGATTATTATTATGAAAGATTTTATAGAAGCTCAACACAAACGATTATTATAACTATACAAATATTCGAGGCATTAGAATAAATGTAATTCAATTCGTTGTAAACAAGTACCTAAATAACTACCAAAAATATTTTTAATTTCCTGATATTCGTAAACGATTGGCTAAGCCTAAACAGATAAAATAATGAACTTAACTCAATCGAAGTACCAAAAAAAGTATTTTGTTCTCACACTTTATTTCCGACTCAATAAAGTTAGTAAATAAAATTCCGTTTTATAAAAAAGGTTATGGACAATATCCCCTTAAAAGGGCATAATTATTACAAGATGTTTTAAGATCACGGCAGTTTACATACTTTCACCTTTAATTTTAATCAGCTTGGCTCAGAGACGATGTTTGTTAATTTATTCGACAGACGCATGGTTTCGGTTTGGGAGTTGGGACCACCAAACTAGCTCGGCTTCATTTTGGACTCATCAGAGCAATGTTCATAATATTTAACTGCCTTGTAACGATCTTTTGAAAAAAGATAAACTTCTAATAAACTATAGTCATCGTTACTGTTTATGGAATATAAAAAGAAACTAAATTGGTAGGTATTCAATGTTTGTTTAGAAAATGGGAATATTTCTGAAAATTAAATGGAAAATGCTTATAGCTATGTTGGATGAAAACTATACCTACTTGTATTTGGAAATACAATATTTTTAAAGAAAACCTTTGCTTCACTAAGTAGTTGTTAGAGTAGAAAAGCATTCCAAAATATTGGCAAATATCAATGAACAGACACTTATTTTTCAAAAATATTATTAAAAAAATTATCACGATGAATTTTTTAACAAGGTTCATGACTTAAGGTAAGTCCGCACTGCGAAATTTCACCGCGCGATTTTTCCGCAGAACTCTGTGACATATTGAAATTGTATGAAGCTCCACGTACCTGCGACAAAAATACGCGGAAAAAAGCTTCATGATATATTTTTTACAGAATTCTTCGGGAAAAATCGCGCAGTGCGGGGTTATCCCTATATTACATTTTTCTGATTGGGTTAGAAGCTATGTACTTGCATTTACGATCTTTCTAATTTCGACCCCCTACCTTAACAGTTCAGCTATTGAGACTTGAAACCTATTGTTCAATATGTGCGTCTAGACAATAGCCATTTCATAACAAATTAAAAACGGCGTCAACAGACATGAAAAATGATCGATTTGATTGCGTGCATGATATTATCTCCAGGTTCATAGCGCAAGGGTTGTTCGTGCGTGCGCCGCGTGCGCACGCGTCACGTAGCGCGCCCGTAGGTTAGTATGAAATTTACATCTCACTAACGCTGATGGAATTCGAGCGTCGAGCGTCAAACTTTAACGTCAAAGTACCATAACCGTCGTGTTTTAAAGCTTTAAGTTCGTCTATATATCTATAGACAGCGCTCGAAAAAAAAATCAGTTAGATCCATTTTCTTCTTCTTCGTTAAAACACACTTGGCAGAGCCATCACAAAGTGACGTCTTTGGGGGTAGATGTTATACGCCTTACGAGCATTTGCCACTTCTTCCTGCTGGCTGATAACCTGGTACACTCACAGCAGTCAGTCCGTCGTGACCTGCCTCGCCCTCTGGTGACATCCACCTTGCTCTGCATTATAAGAAGCTCGATGGAGTCACTCTCACGCGAGGAGACGCGTTCGAAGAACTTTCGAAAGACGGTGCTTAGTGCCGAGTTCTTAGAGTATGAGGCCCATTTTACTTCAACATTATCGTGGTTCGACGCTCGAATTCTATAAACGTTGCCGAAATATAAAATCTCATACTAATCCTACCGATCTTGATCGTGAACCAGATCGAGCCACCGCTGATACGGTGGTCCTGATACCTAACTGCTGACAAATTGCCTTTCAACCGACGCGAACAAATTACGCAGATAATACACTAATAATACCTATAGGTTATACTTTAATAGTAATTACTTAAAAGCTTATTTTGTTGTATGTTTGAAGGATAACTTAGCAAAACATAATCACGATTTGGTTACAAAAAACTAATACCTAATACCAACGTTGCAGAGTTCACTTTTTCATTAATATCCTCAGTAATATCCTATCGAGTTACCGATAAATAAATTACTGTAACCAAATTTTTATAATGAGGGTAAACCAAAATAAGTAACAGATTTAATTAATTCACACATTAAGCATCTTACAGCAGCATACTTTATGATGTGATAGAATATACTTAGTCTTTCCCATACGACATGATATGATAAGTGGTGATGATAATAAGAATCCTTTTTATCTTGGAAAACACTGTTTTATTTATTTATTCAGATACAAGTTAACCTTAAACTGCAATCTCACTTGGTGGTAAGTGATGATGCAGTCTAAGATGGAAGCCGGCTAACCTGGAAGGGGTATGGCAGTTTCTATTAAACCCTTTGGTTTCTACTCTGCATCGTACCGGTAAATCACTTTGGGTTTTGCCGGTACGGTGGTAACTAGCCGCGGCCAAAGCCTCCCACCAGACCCAGACCAGAGAAAATTTAGAAATTATAAAATTTCAAAAACTTTCCAATAATAAGACCACTGCGCCAGGGAGGTCATCACTACCACCAGATTAGTATCTACATTGCACCCGTGAAAAACCGGAACGGGTCGATAGTAGATTATAAGTAAAAACAAAAAAGGCTAAACCAAAAGGAGACATGGGAACAGTACCCAAACCGCAGGAGCTGAGGTAAAGTTGAAGATCCACGCGTACATGAAACTTCCTCCGGCGACCGCAAGTGGTTAGCGGATAAAAAACACGGACAATGGAGCCGGTTGGTTACATAATGCCCTTCGTGTTCAGGTAACTACATGTACGTTGTTATGATGTAGCAAAGGTTTTTCACCTTACCGTCTAGTATGGCAAGGCTTTGACGGTCAATACGTTTCGCGATGTTCGTGATTCGACCAATATTATTGAGGTTAAAACGGTATTCAACGTATTATACGTATATTGACAAAATATAGCATTAGTGGATAAAAAATACGGACAATGGAACGGAGCCGGTTGGAAACAGGATACAAAAACACAATTAGCTTTTTTAAATGTGAACACCGCTCACCAAAAAAAAAAAATGAGGGTTTAAAAAATAATAATTGAGGTTTTAAGTGTTTCAAGAAATGAAAAATGTGAAATTAAAAAGAAATGACTCTCAAAAAGTATTTACCAAATAAGAGTAACAAATCTTGACATCAGAAGTAGGATTTAAATAAACATATAATAAGTAGTAATAATGGAAAACAAAAAATTAAAAGATCAGTAAAAACTAAACAAAATGTTATGAAAACATCAGATCTTGGAATTAAAACAGATGTAATGTATGAAAGAGTAAGATTTCAACCTACCACTGGACGCCCCTAAAAAAATAGACGACGTACAAGGAACACGACACGATATTCTCGTTATAGCTGATCTAACCGCATCAAACGCTGCGAGAAAAACATTAAAGACTAGATGATGCCCGCGACTTTGCATGAATTTAGATTTTTAAAAATTCCATGGGGAACTCTTTGATTTTTTGAGATAAAATCATATTTATTTAACAAGCGTTCTCCGTTTTCTTCGATACTAAAATGAAAATAAGTTCGTAATGCGTGGACGAAACTAGTGCATGCCTCTTGACTTTAATGCTACGTCCGTGACTCTAACCATTTCGGAAAGCAGATTTTACTGAGAATAGCTGGCAAGAAACTTAGCAGAAAAAATAGCCTAGATCACTCTCCAGGCATTTAAATAAATCCACACAAAAATTACGTCGATCTGCTGTTCTGTGGCGACGTGATTAAAGGACAAACCAACAAAACAACACGCTTTCGCATTTATAATATCAGTAAGATTCGCCGACAACAACATGACGTATCGAATCGCCTTCATCAATTCAACATGGTCTATTTGTTGACTCTACAGCTGTGGTTCGGGAAGAAGATCCAGCAAGAAACTTAGCAGAAAAAATAGCCTAGGTCGCCCTCCAGGTATTTAAAAAACCCACGCAAAAATTCACGTCGATCTGCTGCTCTGTTGCGCCGTGATTGACGGACAAACCAATAAACAAACACACTTCGCATTTATGATTCGCTAACCGCACCGTGAAGCATTGAGTCACCTTCATCAATTCAACATGCTCTATTTGCATTGCTCTATATAATTATGTGGGTTAATATTTTATAGCCTGTAGAGTGTAGATTTCGGTTGTGGACTGCGCTGTCATGTAGCAGTAAAAAATAATCAATCCATAAAAGTACAAAAACGCCTGTTGAAAGAATCTTTAGGGCAAGTAAGCATGTCTATCTTGTTGTGAAACGAAGTTTGGCAATCATCATACGAAAAGCTTCTCTATCTGAAGCTACCTCTTTTAACTTTGGGTAAAACTTAGCCTTTTACACCCTGTTATATGATCCAATCATTTGTGTGTTTGAATGATCAGCTGAGTGGTTCGCTAACTCAGTATCTAACGTTGAATGATAACCACTGATCTTATTTGACATCATATTTTTAATCCATTGGAGGTTTTCTGCGAAAAATTATTTTAAATGCCGCTCAGTGAAGCAGCAATGTATAGCCAACTAATGTCAAATAATCTTGGTGGCTATCATTCATCGTTAGTGCATTGTGCTCGGTGTGGTTCAACTGAAAGCCACAAAGCAAAATAAGAAGAAGAACAAGATGCTGAGTACTGAGAATCACCCCGCTGGAGTCCTTTTGCCGTCAATTCTACCTTCCAACATTTGGAATCAGAGTCAGAATCAGAATTGGACTTCTCTCTCTCTATCAGTAGTACAGTGCCCAGCAAACAATTTGAGTATTGACGCGATTGGCTGGCGAATGGTGGCTCCACGCGATTGGTTGATCAGTCAGCGCGAGTGCACGCGATTAGTTGATATGTCGACTTTCACTTCTCGGATTCGCAAATTTTCTCCCACTACGCTGCTTCATGCCCAAGATGTTTGCCGGGCACTATAAGTACCTAGACAAACAAAGAAAGAGATGATAATAAGTATAACCCATTTTAACGGAGTCTAAAATTTTATAGTAGGAAAGGTTAGTGGTTGATTTGGAGGGGAGAGGGGGGTCCTATCCCGGGCCCCATTACGGACATGATTGCGTATCACCGGGCGATTAGGATGCGCGTGAGCACGGTACAAAGGCGCCGGCCGTTTCTAATACAGGATTAGAGTAGGGCGGCCATGGTTTACATTGTACTTTAAAAAGTTTAAAGGTGTCGTGGGACTCCTGACAGAAGCGAAACAATAATTTTTATGACAGCATTTTTTTTTAGCGAAGCTTCACTTCAAAAATACTTGTTTTGAGGCCCTCGCTAGCGCAGCAGCGCGGTATACCAAGTAGAGATAGTTAAGCTGATAGTTCCGACTTCCGACTTTTAAGAAATTAGAATATTTTCTAAAAAAATTCTGGATTAGAGGCAGACCTCTGTTGAGGTCTGCTGCTATCTACTTATATCTTTTATATTTAATCATCTTTCTAAGGCCAAACATGTCATACGTAGATACGAAAAGTGCAGAGTCTATAAGGTAAATAAATGGCTCGTTATGGGATGGGCACTTTTCATTATCATTTTCATATTGAAAGCGGAGAACATCTGTGTTATTCAAATGGGTCACTACGGGTAGGTACTTTTCATTATTATTTTTAACCGACTTCCAAAAAGGAGGTGGTTCTCAATGCGCCCCGTTTTTTTTAATGTATGTTCACCGATTTTTTCCAGGTTTCTGGACTGATTTTCATATTGAATGCAACTTTTCCAAACTATGTAGTTTAAATGCTGTATTATCTTTAAGTCTCCAAAAAATTCAAAACATACCCACCCCAAGGTATCGTTTCCCGGGAGTTGGGTCGGGTCCAGTCTCACGAAGATTCCGGCATAATTTACCACACGGAACTATGAGGCCCCATTCCAAACCTGATGAAATAAGCTGACTTTACGTGCACTTTACATTCCTAACAAGATTTTTGTTTTATCTGACAGTTTAGCATTTGAACGGAATATACTTATCCTAATGTTCGTTAGCCATTGGCTGCCAATCCGCATTGGACTATGGACTAAACCTTTTTCACTCTGAGAGGAGACCCGTCCTCCGATGACGTAATGGGTTGATCATATGAATAGTAGTTAACGCAATTAAACATCACTTGCTTTAACGGTCAAGGTCATCGTGAAGAAACCCGCATGCCTGAGAGTTCTCCATAATATTCTCAAAGGTGTGTGAAGTCTGCCTATACGCACTTGGCTAGCGTGATGGACTATAGCCCTTACTCATTGAAATTTTTCAGACCGCAATTTTTTGTTCATAGAGTTCGTTGATCCGTGGTGAACTGACAGGCCTTAAGAAGTAACAGCCTAGCGGGTTGATGTCCTAAGGCATCAAAGATCTTGAATCTTGATCAATGTTTTTTGAACTTTTAATGTATTTTTTTTTGCTATACCTAACATGGTCACAATATGTAAAATGTTCATGTTTTGGGCAAATAAAAATGAATATGAATATGAATACATGTCTAGTTAAGCAAGAATCGTTTTCACATGTTACTGATAGGACGCATAACTTACGCGTGTAGCAGATGATTGCCGAAGATTGCCGACAATGCACGATACAAGCTATTACATTTAATTACAACACGCGGCTCGGGATGCACGCCGCCGCTTGCGCAAGCGCAGGTGAACCGGAACGCCAAATGTCAGTGCGGTGCGCGTGCGACGCCATTGTTATTTTTAAGAGTAATTCCTGATGCTGATGACTGATGGTAATTATTATAAGTAATCGAATTCCAAGTTTTTATTTGGTTTTCTGAGTAAGGAAATTGTTGTGCATTCAATAATAAGAAGTATACGTGGTAAGTAACAGGTATCATAATTATCATCGTCAACCGACATAGATCTCTGCAGGGACTTTCACGACCACGGTCTTGGGCTGACTGAATCCAGCGGCTCCCTGCGACTCGTCTGATGTCATCCGTCAACCTAGGTCCTGGTGTGGGATTTTCCAACACTGCGTCTTCCGGTGCGAGGTCGCCATTCCAGCAACTTGGAACCCCAACGTCTATCGGTTTTACGAACTATGTGCCCTGCCCATTGCCACTTCAGCTTTGCAACCCATTGAGCTATGTCGGCTACTCTGGTTCTCCTACAGAGCTCCTCATTTCTGATTTGATTACGTAGAGAAACTCCAAGCATAGCTCTCTCCATCGTCCGCTGAGTGACTCTGAACTTTCTTATGAGGCTCATAGTAAGCGACCATGTCTCAGATCCACTGTCATCACTGGCAACACGCATTGTTCGAAGACTTCGGTCTTCCAGCACTGAGTAATTTTGGACAAGAAGACGTCTCGAAGCTTCCTGAACGCTGCCCAACCGAGTTGGATTCAGCAGCTGACCTCTTTCTCAAAATTGGACCTACCCAACTAGATTGTGTGTCGTAGGTATATAAACTCGACTACAATTTCGAGTGCGGTGCTCCCAACGATTACTGGGTAGGGCTAGACTTAAGCATTAGACATGATTTTCGTCTTACTCATATTCATTTTTAGGCCCACCTGGTGAGAAGCTCTGCTAAGGTCACTGAGCATTGAATTGAGGTCTTCCAGAGTTTCTGCAATAACTACTATGTCATTGGTGACGGTACATTGGATTTAATCATTTAATTCATGAAGTACATCGAAGACTCCAGGAGTTCCCACCGCTTTCATCATCCAGGGGGTTCCGCTGGGTTTCCGTATGCAAAACATGTGTAAGTAAACATGAAAACTTACAATGTTTATTTAAACTTCAAACTTTGTAATACCAACAAAACGTTTAGTTGAAAGTCAAACCATTCGGCCCCGCGCCTTATACGGCGTCATATGCAAGTGCATTGCAAATAGTCGAAGTATAGAAGATGAGATAATTCCGCGGCACATTCCCACGCGGCGCGCGACGAGTGAAGGCCGTGTTGTGAAACTACAGAACCGAGCAGTGGGTTCACGGCCCGCCCAATCGAACGGTCAATTTTTTTTAAATTTATACACTAGCACTTGGCTGCAATCAGATTTGTTGACAAGACGTGAAGATGCAGCCTAAGATGGAGCGGGCTTGCATAAAAGATGCCTATTCACTCTTGACATGAGGGTCATCATCACCATGATCAACCCATCGCCGGCTCACTACAGAGCATGGGTCTCCACTCAGAGTGGGAAGGGTTTGGCCATTTGTTTACCACGCTGCCCATGTGCGGACTCGTAGACTTCATACACCTTTGAGAACATTGTGGAGAACTCGCAGGCATGCAGGTTCCTCACGATGTTTTCCTTCACCGCTAAAGCAAGTGATATTTAATTACTTAAAACGCACATAGCTCCGAAAAGTTAGAGGTGCGTGCCCGGGATCGAACCCCCGACCTCCGATTAGAAGGCGGACGTCCTAACCACTAGGTTATCACAGCTTGAGGGTACCCATATTAAAATTGGAGGGGAAAACTGATGCCGGAAGGGCATTCAATATCCTAGCGGTTCGAATTAGAAATGAGGAGGCAAATCGCGATGAGAATGAGTGATGTACTACACGAGGCTACCGACCGAGCTATCACGGTTGCGGCTTTTGCGGCTGCTCGTATTTGAGGTGACCAAGAAGAACCCGACTCGAGAAGAAGAAGAAGATGTACTGTTCTCAAAACCACAGCCAATCATTATCATATACATTACAAAGGGACAATATTCCTAGCAAATGTACAATAATTGACGTATCAGTTGACCGCACACGAGAAAAAAGTCATCTAAACTCTCCCAAGGGACAAGATAAATTTCAATCAAAGAGCGCGTAATTACAGACGCGGCAATCGGATACCCAATCAAATTTAATGCATACAACATTCCACAGTTAATTGTCTCCTCGGTGCAGCGAGTGGACGTAGACGCCAGGGGACACCGCCGTTCTAATCCTTTATGGCCCGAGAGGCAGTAGAAAGATTTGAGGACCTATTTGGTAAAGGAGTCCCAGGAAGTCGCTGGATTCGGGGAGCGCAAGACCGCAACGTGTGGAAGTCTCTATAAGAAACGTATGTCCAGCAGCGAAATTGGGTATTTGAGTACATCGTAATCATCAGCCTGTGGACGTCCACTGTTAGAGCCCTTGCCCACGGCGACTTTTTGTAGCGATACAGTAGCGATGCTGTCGCGCGTCCGCATCGATACAGTAGCGAAGCGGTCGCTAGCTGTGTGCCCTCGCCCACGGTCTCAGATTCAGTCGCGATGCAAACGCGATATTGTCGCGCTTCTGTGTCGATGCAAACGAGAAAAAATGTTGCACTGATGCTCGGTTCTCTATTCACGCGCCACCCTCTCTCCGTTCTTCCCCCGATGTCATCCGACAAAGTCGCGCGTTTGCATCGATACAGTCGCGATGCAGTAGCACGTTGCAAATGCGACTAACACGCGTTAGTAGTGATGCTGGCGTGCGTTTAGTAAACGCGCGACAGCATCGCTACAAAAAGTCGCCGTGGGCGAGGGCTCTTAGACATAGGCCTTCCCTAAAGAGCGCCACCACACCCGGTCCTCAGCCTTCCTCATCCGCCACTTCCCGCCAGCATTTGAGTACATCAACAATAAATTATTTCTCAGTGATTATTAAATAAGTAAAGGGTCTTCCGAAATACCTAGAACCCACGTCCTTGTTTTCACGTCTATCGGTTGATAATGATGATGATGATGATGTAATTTGGTAAAGCACATCCATCCAGTCCATCCATGCGTCTGCAGAAAATACTTCTTCGGCCACATAGTCAGGAAAGACACGATCAGCATAGAAAAGTTCACGCTCACAAGAAAGATAGGAGGCATGTGGACGTAGACCGAGACGTTAGACGAACCAGGCGAAGGAAGCGCTTGACTCTACCATCTCCTGTGCCACGGCAAATAACCAGCTGCATTAGAAGTATATATCATAAAGAGTTCCAGTTATGAGAAAGCGACGCGAGGATTAGGTTTCGATAACGCCGTTCGAGCCGAAGTCATCGAGTAGAAACTGCGTCAAAGTAAGCGTAGTATAACTTATGAGTAACCTCCTCAGAAATTCTTATGGTCTCCTCGCCTATTACCACTAATGGTATATAAAATCAGGCTGGATTCGACACGGGGCCCGTTTGTTATTAGTTACCCTTCCGCGTGGTAATCGACCCGATGGGATATGAATTGTAAGTATTCATGGAGTATAAGATAAATGTAAAATACCTCCTTGGATCCCAACATTTATATAAAATTGATATTACAACCTACCGGTTATTTATTGACTAACATATTCTTGCGACTTCGTCATAGATTTTATTTGAATTTCTCAAAATCCTTACTAGGGTAGGGTACTCAAACATTATTTGGTTCAGCCTCTATAGGTCCAACGGTTTAGGCCCGATTCACGGTTATATTGTGTAGCTGATAGATGAAATAATAATAGTAAGATAATATAAAATGAACCAAAAGCTTAATTTGCTGTAATCAGCTGAACCAGATCAAATCTGTATGGTGCAACATGCAGCATGCGAAATGCACCGCCCGCCGTCCCACTGCTAAACATGCAGGAAGAAGCAGCCACCAGGCAAGCAATACGCACCACCACCACGCAGCACCACACAAATCCTAAACACAATCGACGCACGTTTCGCCCCGACATGTAGAAGATGTAGACCTTACAATGCACAATTGCAAATTTTCCAGGGTGATTTTCCCTAGTTTAATTAATGGAGATACATCCTTTTTGTTTCATAAGGAGTAAGGACAGATTGTATTTTTGTTCTGCGCTATTTTTGTTCAGCATTGGGATTTGTGCGCTGGCGCTGTTCATCATTCTCCTACTCGCTGGATTGACGAGCTTGAGAAGGTACCGAGAAGTGGGTGGAGGAGGAAGGCGGAGAACCGTGTATGGTGGCGCGCTCTTGGTTAGGCTTATGTCTAGCAGAGGATGAAAACCAGCTGATTGATTGATTGGTTATTAAAGAAACTCACTGCAAATATAAATTGAAAACACACGGGCAAAATCGGCACAACAAAATAATATTTCATAATCTGTGCCAATATGCGTAGTTGCCTTCCCGTCTTGCGTAATTACACCGTCCGGAGATAGGATTATAAATTAATAAAACCTAAAAAGGATTGCGCGGGAGCCGCGGCCCGACCCGCCCAAACACTGTACATTATAAAATTTGCATAATGACTTATGGGCAGTGTGGAAAATCGCTCTACCGTCTGTAACCACATCTATTGGTCCATAACCGTCGTTCACTTTCATTTTACAAGATATTGAAGCTAAATTGATTTCTCAAGGACGCCCATGCCTTATCACATTTTAATGATTCGCTATAGAAAATTGGTTATTTATTATTATACAATGTAATATTTCCATAGATACTTTTTTTTCATTTTCTTTCCGACACGTAATATTGTTACGAATAGGTAAAAAAGCTGAGGCGGTAGACTACGAATCTTGTGTACGAAAATGTGGGATTGAGCGTGAAATTAAAATTATGTATGGGAAAAAACAATAGATTTTTTAGCATTTTCTCTATGCAGCAGAGCTAGTCGTGAATAGGTAACAAACAGACAAACAACAACTATTAAAACGGATAATTGTAAAATACGAAGTAGTCTTTGTACTCTACCATGACGCTTCACGGTAGAGTACGAAGACATTATACTTACTAAAATTATAAATGCAAATTGTATTTGTTTGTTTGTATGTCCTTCAATCAGAGCTATAGATCGACGTGATTTTTTGCATGGGTATAAGTTAAAGACCTGGAAAGTGACGTAGGCTACTTTTATCCCGAAAAATTAACGAGTTCCCACGAAATTTTTAAAAACCTAAATCCATGCGTACGAAGTCTTATCGTCTTATTAGCTAGTATTGCAATGAACACCATATACACTGCCATTGTAAAAGATTTACAAGAGCAATTACCCTCTCCAAATAATTACGGAGGAGCTAACAATACCAATCATAATTCCCGCCCGGGAATGTGATATATTTGCCCGTATATGCCCATTGCCCGCCCACCAAACGCCAAGAACAGAGTCGCAAACTGCAGTACGCTTACTAAGAGATTTTATGTCTCACCAAACGTTGCTAGAATTCGAGAGTCGAAACACAATACCGTCAAAGTAAAATGGACCTAAAGAGCCTTGAATTGAAGTCAAAAATTCAATGCCACTGATTTTAATTTCGCAACGTTTCCGCTTGGAGCGCTGGGTGTACATGTGTAGTCAAACTTGAGCTTTAAAACAAGGCATCTAAGATCCAGTTTACTATAACGCGCAAGTGTTTCGACACTCGAATACTATCAGCGTTGGTGAGACGTAAAATCTTATACTAAGCGTACAGTTTATAATAGCCCGGAGTTAGTTCGATACGCGTAAACACTTAGCAGACTTAGCACTCGCCGTTGTTTACTGCCGTGGTCTAGATATGGAGATAAATTGGATCTCACTGCAGTTTATTGCAAGCCGAAAGGAAGATGGTGAGATAAATTTGATAATAACTAGTGCCCGTGGATTTGTTCAGCAAAAATATTAATACTCTTTATTTCCTATCCCGTCAGATAAATCTAAATATATAAAAGTAAAAGGTGACTGACTGATCTATGAACTCACAGCTCAAACTACTGGATGGATCGGGCTGCAACTTGGCATGCAGGTAGCTATAACATCTGCCCCCAAAAACCTCACTCCGTTATAAACGCCACCACATTGCCAAGAGTGTTACAACGAAGAAGAAGAAGGAGAAGGAGCGATGGACGCTGGAGACGGAAGGTTACGAGTGGAAACCGCGACTAAGTAAGCGTAGTGTGTGGCGCCCTCCAGCAAGATGGACTGACGATATAGAGTGGTGGAGAGTGGCTTAGTGAGAAAGGCTAAGGACCGGCTGTGGTGGCGCTCTTTGGGAAAAGCCTATGTTCAGACGTGGATGTCTGCAGGCTAAAATGACGATGATGATATTCGGCAGTTCAAGAACAATGAAGTGAAGAAGGACCTTTGAAGCTGTGGCGGTTACCACAATAGAAACTAGATGGCGCTGTTCAATCGATGACGTAGTTCCGAACAAATGTACCGCCGATAGTAATCGCACTAACGGAGTTTTCTGCAATCTGGACTATATATAGAAGTTTCAAGATACAACCGTCGGCCCAGCTGGCGCTACCGAGCACAACCAACCGCTCGGTGGGAGATCTCCCCTTTGGTACGGTCGAGCCTGCACATCGCTCCCGTACAAAGCTAAAGATTTGCATGAGATCGTCCAGTATAGTGAGGTAAGTGGTGTTTCTTTGTTGGAAGGACGAAGATAAACTGTGGGTCGTGGAGCCATCGACGATAGATAGTTAGTTAAGCGGGCTTTAGGACAAAAAACAAAGAGTTCAAAGCATAAATAATGGTTTTCAATAAATCACCATGGAAAGTAATCTGTACGCAACGGTACGGCACCACCTTGACCCCATAGGCGCGTGATCGATGGTGGCTGACGTGAAATATCTCAATTCATTACTTACCTACCCAGTACCCAATGTCGTGGTGGAACGCGAATTACGGCTATTGTTTGCAAATCATTGGAATCTAATAGTCGGTGTATGGATTGGTTTGTCGTTTGAGCACAAGATATTTATTTGTTTCTGTTTGTATCCTATGTTCTCTTCTATAGCTGACGTTGGCCTTGCAGCCGCTTTACTCAAATGGGGCTGGGCAGGTCATGTGTGCCGTATGCCAGATAAATTATGGACAAAATCTGCTTTTTTCTGGACGCCCCAGAATCATCAACGCCAGCGTGGTCGGCCGAGGCGACATAGGTGATATTTAATTGTTTTAAAAACGCAGAAAACTCCGAAAGTTAGAAGTGCGTGCCCGTGAAAGAACCCCCGACCTTCCGAAAAGAAGGCGGAGTCTTAATCACTAGGCTATCACCGCTTTTACCAGTCGCCAGTATCTTCATCTAATATGTTTCTCTACGAATTTTATTTTGTAAAACTATAACTGTAATACTTACTTTAACGGTGAAGAAAAACATCGGGAGAAAACCTGAGTTCGGCGCGTTTGGAACCCTCGTAATCACCACTATATCTTACAAATCCAACATCTGACTATCAAAAAGAGTAATTTATTACCTATTTTGAATAAATCATTTGACTTTGACTTTGTTTTCTATAATGTTCTCAAATGTGTGTGAAGTCTTCCAATCCGCACTTCGCCAGCGTAGTAGACTATGACCAAACACTTATAATTCTGAGAGGAGACCATTTCTCAGTAGTGAGCCAGCGAAGGGTGATGATATTTATGATGAGGTGTTTTATTAAATAAACTCTTATTAGTTCATTTGAACCATAAAAATCTGTCTATTGGCAATAAATCGATTTAATATACCAGGGCAACAGAGTCGTTCGGGAACCACTGGTACAAATTACCATCGATAAAATTGATTACGATTCCAATTTCTTCGAGCATGTACCAGAATACTTGAACAGGTACTTAATCCGGGCCAATGAAGACAGATGAGCTCACTTACAAGTAACTTTTACTTTTGACCGCTGCATGTTAAAGTTGGAGTGTTGGGGTCAGTCGACAAGTTGTGAACAGGTGGGTTGCAAGTGTGAAAACATAAAGGTGTGAAAACATAAAGGTGTGAAACAGTTTTATAGCAGTGACAGGTTAGCATTTGACTGCGACTTTATATAAAACTATACATACGGCTATACCTACGCTATCTCGAAGGCTACCGGAAAATGCCTTCTCTAATTTGTTCCATAAAATGCATAACTATTCAGTTATTACAGACCTATCCGGTTATTCAATATATATCACATTTTACAACCTATAACCTACCTAAACCTTTATTCAGGCAGTCGGGCGAAACCGCGGGCATCATCTAGTAATATTGTAAATGCGAAAGTAAACACACTTTTGCATTTTTACGTTTGTTGGTGTGTCCTATCATCACGCCGCAACGTTTTTGCATGGATACAGTTAAAGACATAGAATGTCATAAAGTAATCTTTATTCCGAAAAATCAAAAAGTTCCCCCGTCATTTTTGAACCTTAAATCCTCACGGACAAAGTCGTGAGCATCAGCTCATATAAAAACGCTGCGTTCGAATGTGTTTTTACGCCCGTGTTTTTCAAACAAATAATAGTCATTAGTAGTGTCGCTACACTTAAGTTCTAGCCGTTCTCGTTACAAAACTATACTAGATTGAAACTTGGATAAATGGGTCGGACTTCCGTTGACGAAATACCTCTTATTTATATCTGTATTTAACTTGTAATAGGTAATTATTATTCTTAGACCTTGCAGGTACATTAAATTACTAGAAATTCATATTGAAATTTTTAGCACAGTAAATTTTTATTACAGGTTTAGAGCGACTTGCATATTATGAATGCGAAAGTATGTCTGTATGTAATTTTTATGGTCCATTAAATTTTATACAGCGATATCTTTTGCCCCGTATACGCGGTCATAGAGTATTTTTCCTGGAAAATCAGTTTCCACGAGATTTTTAAAAACTTCACAAAAGTCCACGCGGATGAAGTCGCGGGCAACATCTTGTTGATAAATAAGTACCTATCTTATAAACTCAGTACGAAACGATTAACTTTGCCATGACATTGCAAAGTATAAAATTCACGTACCTATCAATTTTTTGAAGGTGTCCGCCGTATAAACAATTTACATAATCAACCATATTTAAAGTTTATAACGTAAAAAGTAAAAACCCTTATTATTTAAGTCGGCATTCTGTAAAGCATCATAACTTTAAGTAAGCCATACGTCTAAATTTTCATGGATTTGTCCTATTTTTCATATAATTTGACACATCTTTTATTATCTACCACATAACCGTAAGATCGGAAAGGGTATATATGATTTTTGTTCGACGAAAAAGGTTCCAACCAAAAAAACCGGCTTTAACAGCTAATGTGAATCTTTTAAAACATCTAAATATATATAGGAAAAGTCGTTCTACCTATACTATCTACTACAATAATTATTAATATGAGTCGATTAGATTGCTTGCAAATTTATTTTTTCAGCCAAATAGGTGTTACTAGTCTATAGCACGCTCTTCAACCGCGTTGCAAAAGCCGGAAACGCCGCGAAACGTTAGTAAGGATGGTTCATCATCATCATCATTGTTTAAAAATGTTCACAGTTATCATGGCGCGAATAAAAAGGGAGTTTATAGTAGCTGTGAGTTTGAAAGAACACGTGAGCAAAGTGTATCTCAAATCAAGAAAGACTAAGATGCGTCAATGGACAATTTCTTAGTACATATATATAAGATAATTTATAAGTTTAGGTTAAAATAAAATAATGATTAGTCATAATTAGGCTAGATCGTAATACAATTGAGTAGCTAATTGGCATTCAATAATAAGGGGGGAAAAATAGTAGCTGTGCTTCAGCGTACATTACAAGTGGGGAAATTTCATTCAAAATAATAATCATTTCCTACATTGTCCTAGATTTGCAATTTTGTGGAATCCCTATTCAAAAATCCAGCTTTCCTGAGCCTTATTCATGAAAAAACTCAAGCCCGCGGGGTTTTCGTAAATTGCCCATACACGCCGTTTTCGGTCGTCGTAACATTCGATCTGATAAAGAATTGAATTCATTTATACCTTCAACGTTTACAAAGCGGGTACACCGCTTAGCAATCGTACAGTTCCGTATGAACATCACAAAGTCAAAGCTATTTATTAAACAAAAGGTACTATTCTACACTCTTTGATTGTTCATTGTTGAATTTGTAAGATGATTGATATAAAATTAGTTACGTAAACTAAAAACTAAAGCTAAGAGGGTTTCAAATGCACCATGGTCTAAGAAGAATTCCACAACAAACTCAGCCTAACTAACAAGCTGTTAATGCAACTAGTTCCCAAACTTTCTTATCACTCAAATAATCCTTTAGTGTGTAATAGGATTTTCAATAAGCATTTTTACTTTCGCTGAGCAACAGTAGAGGCATTGCGGTAAAGATTCTCGAACTAAAGTGTTCTCAATATCAATTTGAAGCAATAGGCTTCTCCTTTCTTCATCTTTTCTTTGGATGAATTAATGAAGATTTCCCAAGATTAGGTTAAAAGAGAACTTTTCAGGCAAGAGACTTCACCGCAAAAGAAGCAAATGGTTGGAATGTGTAATGAGTGGATATTGGAAAGGCTTAGGTCAGAAAATTTAAAGAAGTAGCCATAGATCTTAATTCTCGCAAAATGATGGTAAAGCACTTGTCTACGACTAGTAGTTTGAGGATACACTTAAGCGTGTTCGTGCAAAATGGGGCAGAGTTGCTCACGTACCTATCTCTCCCAACTGTATGATACCTAAACGGTGGAATATATTTCCGTATTGATTTATGGCATACGAAAATCGCATGTTGTGCACTGACTTTCGGTTTCGAGTTGTAAATTGAAACATGGGCGTGAATTATTCTTCACGTTTTTGCCAGAAATGAAAAATGGCATGTTATAACGTATGATACGCACAATTCATGTATACGGATATCAGCAAGATTACCGGTACAGTGGAAAATAAAACTCTACAAATCAGTTGAAGGAGTGCTTACGAGCACGAAGAATATCGTTATCATTTTTTTTGTTGAAAAATAAAAAGGTACATACTAATAAGTCATTTTGTTTTTTGTTGTTTCTGTTTTTTATTGTTTATTAACTCTATTATTTTATTTTTTGGTATTTTTATATAAATATTAATTGTAAACGTGTAATAGCAATGAGATAGATGGATGAGAAATAAAGTTTAGGATAACAACATTAATTACAAACTAGCTGATGGCCGCAACTTCTTCCGCGTGGATTAAGGTTTGTAAAAATTTCGTGTGAACTACTTGATTTTTTGGGTTAAAGGCTAGCTTTAACCCAGAAAACCGGGCGAAGTCGCGGGCATCATCTAGTTATGTAATAAAACACCCATAAATACATAAAAATACTTTCCACCATTGATTTATATATTACTTCGTAAGGACAGGGCCATTGAACAAGCAAAATGGCACGGACTCATTGGTCCTAAAATGTTTGTTTAGCACCAATGCAACCTCAGTGACGTCTGGATTTCAAACGGGTCGTTCATTAGTAGGTATCTAAGAGGTGGCGCTGATTTATTTGGTTCCAAAACCGTGAAAATTTTTGTTCGCTTGGGTATATCTTGTCATTTATATCGATGCTTTCCATAGATTAAAATCTACTCCATGGATACAAGTTCGGCAAGCTGACCACGGAGAGAGCTAAGTGCGCAAGAATTAGTCACAAACGGGAATCTAACCCGGGAACCCCGCCATACGACGCGATGGTTGTTAGATAAAAACAGGTACTCAGGTACTCAGGTAGGTAGGTGTATTTGAAAGTAAAAGTAGCGACGTGTGGCGAACAGTTGAAGAAGCGACGACATCCGAATTCCTAATCGAGCGCTATGCGGTTGCCGCCACAGAAATCTTAATAACGTAATAGAAATGGCATCAGAATGATTCTATGAGATTTAACATCTCATCTAATCATACTAAAACGGTGCGGTGTTAGCCTCAAACAGAAAAATAATTCAAAAGAACATATCTCTAGCATCCAAAGCAACGTAAATTAAACTGTATGTAAGTTGGAACAACGCAATAATGCTCAACGATCATTGCGGCGATTATCTCACGCTTCTGTAACATTTCTATGTTTATTCTGATTTCGGTGGTTTCTAGTTGATACCCACGCGTGCACCCGCTAACTTTCTATTGATAAACATACACACGCCGAATACTTTCAACTTGCACTCGGACTTTCAACAGAAGATATGTTACAATGACGACGACTGAGTACCGATGACAGTTCTAAGTTTTGGAGTTTATATTAATCATAAGCTTTGAAAGACACGTCCTAGATAAATATATTGATATGAGACATCATCATCGTCTCAAACTATCGCTACTGAACACGGGACTCCTCTCAGAATGTAAGGATTTAAGCACACTATAGTTCATCACGCTGAAGTGCGGATTGCCAGATTTCACTCACCTTTCAGAATTTTATAGATAATTCTCAGGCATACGGGTTTCCTCAAGATGTTTTAATTCTACAGTCTTGGACTGTCATAATAAACGAATGTATAAAACGAACTATTAAAATTGTATGAGTAAAATTGTAATATTAGTAATTGTAATTGTAATCTTTAATCAAAGATCAAAATCAAAGTTTAAATATTGATTAAATGGTCGCTACTAGTCTATACTTAATACACAGAGTGGTAAATTAAAACTACCTGACTATTCGTAAACACTTGTAAAAAGTTTACATGAATAAAAAAACATTATATTCTAAGAGTATTATAAAGAGGTAAAGTTTGTAAGATTTTTGTAGAGGGTAATCTCTGGAACTACAGAACCGATTTTTAAAATTCTTTGACCAGTAGAAAGCTACGTTATTCCTGAATCCTGAGTGACATAGGCTATATTTCATTTCAAAAAATATAGAGATCCCTACGTAAATAGTAATAAGCTACCCGTGCCTGTCGCTAGTTGATATTACGTTTAATACGGTACGGTAGTTATTGATATTATGATATATTCAAGTATAACATAATAAAAACTTGAGTCGAAGTTATAACAATCGATTTATCACATGCCTCTGATTCCATAAATATTCAAGAGTGAAGGAAAAAACCGTATAATGTGTTAATTGTAACTTATAAATGTAACTTATTAACACATTATGTGGTTCCATGAATAGATACCTCTTACTTATGAAATACCACGGATTATTCTGCCGGTGCATACCTGAAACAAGATAAGTTACTTATAAAAAAATTATACACACTTTAAAAGTTAAAGAGTTGAATAATTTAATGCTCTAAGCGTATTTTTATGAGGTTTCATGATGGTGGTTTTTAGGGTTTCGTACCTCAAAAGGAAAAACGGAACCCTTATAGGATCACTTTGTTGTCTGTCTGTCCGTCTGTCTGTCAAGAAACCTACAGGGTACTTCCCGTTGACCTAGAACCATGGGCAGGTAGGTAGGCCTTATAGCATTAGGGGAAAAATCTGAAAATCGTGAATTTGTGGTTACATTATACAAAAAAAAATTGTAGTCATAAACTAATAATTAGTATTCTAAATTTTCGAAGTAAGATAACTATATCAAGTGGGGTATCATATTATGAAAGGTCTTCACTTGTACATTCTAAAACAGATTTTTATTTATTTTTATGCATCATAGTTTTTGAATTATCGTGCAAAAAGGCGAAAAAATACGATTGTTGTACGGAATCCTCGTTGTGCGAGCGTGACTCGCACTTAGCCGATTTTTTCTTGCATTAGCAGTAGCGAGAGGGCGGAAGGTGCACAGCGCATGCTGCACGTTGGACCATACTTTATCTGATTTGGCGGATTTCTAAAAAACCAAACTTAAGCAACGTCTAAAACCCCGGAGAGGTTTTCTGCGATTTGTTAACCTTTTAAATTAGCAAAGGAAAAACCTTTTCATCATCATCATCATCTCAACCCATCGACGGCACACAACTGAGAACTGGTCTCCTCTCAGTATGAGAAAGGTTTAGCTGGTCAAGTGCGGATTGGTAGATTACACACACCTTTGAGAACATTATGGCGAATTTCAGGCATGCAGGTTTCCTCACGATGTTTTCCTTCACCGTTATAACGAATCATGTTTAATTTCTTAAAACGCACATGGCTTCCGAAAAGTTAGAGGTGCGTGTCCGAGACCGAACCCCCGACCACCCGAATAGGAAGCGGAAGTCTTAACCACTAGGCTCTTACGGCTCTTTAACGATTGTCAAAATATTTGAACACCCAATAAAATCATAGAAATGTCGTCAAGTAGCGAAATAACTGTGTAGGTAAGTACAACGCTGACAGTTGGAATACTTGTAAAGCGACACTAGATCCAGATTACAGTGCCGTTGCGTACGGTTCAGTTTTTTATAGCTCACTTTTTACGGCTTACGAGTAACTCGTGGACATGCATTCTACCAACTCTCGGATACGGTGGTGGCTGAGGAACGAAGTCTAAGATCAGGGTATGCCAAAGTGGTGTGGGGCGCAACATTTTGTTTTTATTAGACGATAGGCATAAAAAAGCCGTGATATCCGGTGTTACGACATCCGCGTCCTATTCGGGAGGTCGGGAGTTCGATCACGGGCACAAACCTGTAACTTTTCAAAATTATGTGCGTTTTAAGAAATTAAATATTACTCGCTTTAACGGTGAAGTACATTGTGAGGAAATCTGCATGCCTGAGAGTTCTCCATAATGTTCTCAAAGGTGTGTGAAGTCCGCCAATCCGCACTTGGCCTCTGTTGAATTTCGAATCTCGAATCTGTTACCTTTCCACGCCCATCAATAAACTCTCAAACTACTGAACTGATTTAAATAATTCTTTCACCATTAGAAAGCTTCTTTATCCAGAAGTAAAATAGGATATATATTTATATATTTATAGGTACTTATATCAAAATTATCACCCAAGCCGGGCGGTTAGATAGTTTACCATAAAATTAGTATCCTAGCGGGTGTAGTAGAAGGTCTGTTGAGGCACAGTTCATGACAGTTAGGGAAATTCTACCAAAACGTCGAGGTTTCGACGCTTGGATGAATTCTACGTCACTGGCAGTTCACCATCAAAATGTTAGTACATTTGACGCAAGTAGCCCTAAAGTAGCCCTATTTTGCTTTGACTTTACGTCACCATAGTCTAATATTTGACATACTTATCGTCTTTTTTCAGGGTCATATCGAGAGTTCCTTCACTCTAGTTGAGGTAAAACCATCGATGTGGTAAACCACTGAATAGAACAATGGATATGTCATTTTCTTTCGTCAGCTCCTACAGTATACTCGTAAAGTTTTCTGGAAATCTTACATCAGATGACTTAAGAATGTAACACGGCGGTGTTCCGTTTGGACGGTATTATCTAGGCGCGGATTGTTGGACGCCAATAAATAATAATAAAGTGGACACGCGCGCGTTGCGTGACGCACGCTACCGGCCGCGCGGACTGCAGACGCGTCTCCATTGCACATAGGCACGGCAAAACAATCGGCCAAAAGGTTACTTATCGCATATCAATCTGCCGTCCTTTTGCTGACAAGCGGCTAGCCCCAAAAAGTAGTTTTTGAGTTATCACCAGGGTTGGCCCACTTTTTAGCAAAATTACAGATATTTATGGGCGCCGGTAATCATTTGAGACTTGGAGATCCGCCAGCTCGTTTATTCACAAACAAGTGCCGGTTTCGATCTGCAGCTTGAGAATTTAGATTTTCTAAATAGGTTTTTTTTTTAAATAAAGCTAAGTCTGTAAGCAATTTAGCGTTCCTAAAAATTGACATGTAAGAAACCTATAAGAAGTATTTTAAAAGGAAAGTATTTAAATAATTCTTCCAAATTAGCGAGTTTCCACCTATTGTTACTAACTGCAGGCTCAAGCATTACTGATATTAAGCATTGATAGCCTAGGTCTATGAAAGTTATTAAACACTATCTAATGCCTGGTCGGCGTTACAATGCGACAAGCACGCTACATATCGACGTTAAAGGTGCTATGAAGGGCCTATTTCTGAAATTTCGTGGCGAAATCCTAATTAAAATAACAACACCGGGCTCAGGGTAATACAGCCCGGATAAAAAGGCTACGCCCGTACCTTCGTTTGGCTTTTATCCAACCAGAGAAGACCCGGGCTCCTGCTGCAAGTGTCAACAATCACTGTACAAAGTTTCCACTCCATAAATGGTGAACGATACGCGAACGCATAGGTAACGAACGGACAAACATTTATATATAATTTTTTTATTACATATTATAAATAATATGTATGGATTTAATAATAAGTAGATGTGTGATGTAGCATGTATCGCGACGTATGATAATGGGCACAGTTCTCGCGCCCGGCTTTGTCTTCACGATGTAAATCACTCTTTCTCTAAAATGGAACGCGTAACCTCACGACGCGGTATTGGATAATATAAAATAACAATATACCTGTACTCAAAGTATGAAATGTGCGGTAAACAAATTAAGCCATTATCACAGAGACGAATTTTTTTCGTGTTAGGGCATAATCCATACTAATATTATAAATGCGAAAGTGTGTCTGTCTGTCTGTCTGCTAGCTTTTCACGGCCTAACGGTTCAACCTATTTTGATGAAATTTGTTACAGAGTTAGCTTACATCCCGGGGCAGGACATAGGCTACTTTTTATCCCGGAAAATCTAAGAGTTCCCATGGGATTTTAAAGAAACCCAAATCCACGCGGACGTTAGTTATGGAATAATAAATAAAAGTTCTATATAGTAATACTTTATTCTAAAAATAGAACTAATCTTATAAAACAGAAAAACAATTACAACTATCAAATCATTTTTTCTTTTTCTTCTTTTTACTATCCTTTACATCTGGTACGATTACTTCCGGAGGCGGTGAAGGAGGCAATTTCTTATCAGGCCATTTCCGGTGGACGTAATCTGCCAACATGACTAGATGAATCGTCTTTTCTTTCTTCTTACTGGGGCCGGGGAAACTATTCACGATCTCCTCTATCAAATCCGCATCTAAACTAGTAGCACCGAGCGTCTTAAGTACACGTGAAAATTCTTTTATTTCTAACGGCTTTTCATATTTGCATATTTCTAAAAATACTAGAGCTATATCTACGCTTGACTTTTTACCTTTGTTACATAGAAATTCAGCTCTCCTTAATACTATTTCTCGCATATCGCCATTTGCTGAAACAAACTTAGGTATCACTTCTCCCCATTTTATAACTGCATTTTTCCGAGATTTCATAGCCAATATTTTATCTTTCAATTCAATAAATTCAGCCGTCACTAAAACATTTTCAAGAAAAAGATTTTGTAATTTTACTTTACGTATCTTTAATTTTGATAGCAAAAACAAGGCATTATCCGGTGTCAAAGGATTGTATGAAAGATCCAGAGTTGTTACCTTACTAGTTGATAAACTTCCCGCTATTTGGGTAACCTCGTCTGACAGTCTATTATTATTTAAATAGAGTGATCTTAAATTTGGAGCTTTCATAAGCTGCTTAATAGCACTACCTATACGAGGGCCAGTTAAAGAATTCCATGACAAATTTATCTCTTCGAGTTTGGTATTTGTTGATAGCATATTGCACAAATTAAAAATCGCATTAGGTGAAAATATGGTATTCCAAGACAAATTGAGATGAGTCAGCTTGTTGTGTGTTTCAAATGCAGAAGTAAGCGTAACTAATGATTTTGCTGTCAAACTATTATGGCTGAGGTTAATATTTGCTATATCAAAGCCTAAAAAGATTGCTTTCGATAAGTACTCCACACCAGCATCAGTCAGACAATTTTTAGTGAGATTTATTTTGCGTAGAGTGCGATTGACATGAATGTTTGCGAGCAAACGCCTGGCGCCTTCAGGTCCGATCCGACAACCGTGTAAATTCAACTCCTCCAGACTGATATTCCTAACAAACATCTCACCCAAATGATAACATCCGTCTTCGCTTATCCAGTTATCTGTTAAATCTAATACTTTAACCAATCTATTATTATTTAGAGCCATTGCGATAGCTCGAAATCCCAGTGGGTGAATTCCGTAATATCTTAAATCTATCTCGCGATCTAAAAGATTTCTGTAAAAACATCGAATGGGACAGACGCACATCTCTTTACATAAATCTAGGTAAAGTTCTTGGCCATCGTCTGATTTTGGTATAATCTTGGGTGCTGGATTCAATAGTGCCTCCTTGATGCCAGGGTCGGGAACAGACGGATAATTGTAATAAGGATGACGAAACACTGAACTCACAGAGAGCGGTACATATTTAGCACAAATTTCGCCACTCCCAGGGCTGTACAAATCTTGTTCATACAGCAGCCGCTTCACATTTTCCTCTGGAATTTCTGCGTTTAACGATGACCACTCTTCAATGGGCGGCTCTTCAGAAAAAAATGATTCCACTTCATGAATCACTTCAAGTTCCAGAGAAGTTTGTTCTATACTAACACTTGAAGACATTTTTACTATGGACTACAAGATATGTACATGTAACGAAATTATTGTTTGTAAATAAAACTTCATATAATTAATCTTTTTTTACAACTAAATTGCACCCTCAGACATGGTCATTCAGAGCAGCAGAATTTGGGCAAACGTCGCAAACGTCAATATTTTATTTTTCAGTTTCTTTTTTTCCAAACTCACTGAAATAGACATAATTATACAACAAAGTACGCTGGAAGAGGTGTGCCATACAAAATGACAGTTATTTTTGTGCCGATTTGGTCGAGCGTACCGGGAATTAAAATTGACGTCTCAAATGATCTATGATCTTCGTGTTGACAGTTGTCTCGCCACTAACATTTAGTTCCGAGTACGCTCACATGACGCTCATTGCTGCTATCAGCGCCAAAATGGCGAAAATTCAAGTTGTTTCAAAAACAGTTCGGCAATCGCAAATCCAGCATGTATTAGCAGAAATCAATCTTATCATACCTTCTTAGTGAAAACT
The DNA here is from genome assembly GCF_902806685.2 of Maniola hyperantus. Taxonomy (NCBI): domain Eukaryota; kingdom Metazoa; phylum Arthropoda; class Insecta; order Lepidoptera; family Nymphalidae; genus Maniola; species Maniola hyperantus. The sequence continues at coordinate 2,280,100 of NC_048538.1, forward strand.
GAAACTTAATACAACCACTACGTGTTTTAGATTTCACAGTTTTTAGATTTTGTAACAGTACTATATTTTTTCTATACTCTAAGTTCTGCAGGCCATAGATATTACCACCCATTCATACCATTTTTCTAATATTTATATAACAGATTTGTTATTTAAAACAGTTTCTACAAAAAAAATTGTTTTCGAGTATAACTCTGTACATGAAAAACACATTATAATAATAAAATGTATTATAAAATAACATGACGTAACAATTACATAAAAAGAACATAAGCAAAACAGTAGTGTAATAGTGTACCCGTATATTATGAATAATTATCAAAATAAACAATAGAAAATATTGCGAGTGAAAATAAAACCTAAAGAAGAGACAAGTAAATTTATTTTTTGCCTTGCCTTTTCCCTTTCTTGTTTGGTTTAGGTTCAGGCGGTAAAGGCTCTGGTTCGGGCTCGGGAGGCGGCGTCACCGGCAGCTTACGATCTGGCCATTTCCTCCGAATAAAATCAGCTACAAGATTGATATTTATATTCTTAAACTTAGCACTCTTCGGGCCAGGAAAAGCATTAACCATTTCATTAATAAGATCACTATCAAGAGGGGCTCCTGTTGCAGTTAACGCGTCTTCAAAATCTTTTGAATTCATAATGTTTATGTTGTCCTTTTCCATTTGCAGTATTACAAGAGCAACATCGACTTTTCTTTTCTTACCTTTCATTGACAGAAATTCAACGCGATTAAGAACTAGATCTCTCGCATCTGGTTCGTTAGCTTGAAAATCGCCACTAACCCCTCCATATGTTATAACAGTGTTCAATTTCGACTTCATGCCTTTAATCTGGTCAAGAAGCAATAAAAATGCTCCATCTACTAATACTCCATCTAGTAAAAGATTTTTAATTTTTACTGAATTGAGTTTCATTTTTTGAAGAACTTTTAATGCGTCCTCGCGCGTTAATGGATTATAAGACAATATCAGTGTCTCCATTTTTTTAGGTTTCGCCATAAGCCCTACAAAATTCTGAACGCCCTCGCCCGATAACATATTATTACTCAGATCTAATACACGTAAGCTAGGAACTTTAAAAATTGATTTTATTGCAGTTCCGATGCGACTACTGGCTAGCGAGTTCCAAGACAAATACAACTTCTGTAAAACTTTACTTTCTCCTAACATATTTAATAAATTAACTGTTCCTACTAATGGAGCATAGAGATTATTCCAAGAAAGATCCAATATTGTTAATTCATTATGATTTTCAAAAGATTCAGCTAAAATGTTAGCTGATTTACCGCTAATATTATTATAGCTTAGATATATTTCTTTCACATTAATGCCTCGGGATACTGCAAATGCTAAATGTTCCACGCCTATGTCTCCTATTGCATTTTTGTTTAAATTCAAAGCTCGAAGATCTGTATTGCGCTGCAATCCAGCAAACAACAATTTAGCTCCCTTCTGTCCAACTTTACATCCCGATAAAATTAATTCTCTTAATGTAAAGTTGCTTTTAAGCATTTCCCCCAAATGAAAGCATGCATCATCATTCAAAAAGTTATCAGTTAAATCAAAGGTGGTCACGTTTTGGTTGTAGCTTAGTGCCATGGCCATCGCTCGAACACCAAAAGGTTGTACACAATAATACTTTAAGTCGATTTGATCAGTGAGTAATTCTCTATGAAATTTCATCACTGGACATTGTTTCATTTCTTTACAGGTTGCCAAATATAGTGCTTGGCCGTCATCTGGATACTCGATCTTTTTTTCTGGTGTTAGTAAAGCTTCTTTGATACCGGGATCGAGAACACCCGGGTAGTTAAAATAAGGATGCCTAAGAACAGAGCTGGCTGACATAGATACGTATTTAGTACATATTTCTCCACTGCCTGGATCATATAAACCCTCTTCGTATAGAACCCGTTTACGATTTTCCTCAGGAAGTTCCATCACCAGGGAAGACCATTCGTCCATAGGAGGCTCCTCGGAGCTTTCCTCGACAGGCGCTACATAAATATATTCGGTTTTAGTTTCTTCTTTTGAAGATTCTGAAGACATTTTTAAGTAGAAAAAGTAAAATCACTAATAAAAATAACAATGGTAATGAAAGTTATATTGATATCAAATAAATTATAATACATCTTTTAGTAAACCACTCGTGAAAATAAAGTAAACATAATATCAACGCATATATAATAGATCCGTGACACGAATCGACAATGAATCGACATCATAGCTACTGTCGTGTCAACTAATTGTCATTTTGACTTATACTTTTTGCATTCTTTTTTAAAATTGAAAACTTCATGAATATAAATAATTTGTACCCACTTGTATCATATTTGTACCTTTCAATTTTCTAACATAGAGATCATAAAACTGTAATATTTAAACCAGTGCACTTTACTTTTGCTAAAAAAAATAACTCTTTGATCTGATTGAGTGTATTCTAACCATGTTATACTATTTTTATGATTCTAACAAACACGAACAGTTTTATAATGAACGATAAATCTGACCAGTATTTCCTCGCGGAGGCTCGATCCAAGTTGTAATAAAGCGGACATGTAATAGAGATGAGTTAAATTCGCCAGTAAATTACCAGCGGGCAACCAGCAATAAAATATTCAATAGAGCTACCCAACATAAAGTATGGAGTAAGGAGGTCCGTAATTTATGTATAGGTGCTTAAAAAGACTTGCGAGGGTTTAACAGAGGTTTAATTACAACTGTCGATCGTAAGCTGCGCACGCAATTGTAAGGCATGGACGTTCGAGGATAATTGCTAATGTGTTTAGTGTTGACTGTTTGTTGCAATACGTGCAGTGCTTGGTTTATTGTAATTTATTCATCTTTGGTTTGTTTTTATTCAAAAGAGTTTTCGAGTTTCTATGACGGGTGAATCTTCCTGTATTTTTGCCTAAATCTATAATCTGTAATCTATAATCTGTACTTAGTCTTCCTGTATTTTTTTCTGATTGTATGAGTATTTCTTCAGCATCTAAAATAGCATCTTCATTGTAGTCTTCTAAATACATAAAAGGAAAAGGTGACTGACTGACTGACTGACTGACTGATCTATCAACGCACAGCTCAAACTACTGGACGGATCGGGCTGAAATTTGACATTCAGATAGCATAAGCTAGTTTCATAATAGTTGTTTTGAGTTTTTTGCGTTTCCTTGATTCCAGTGTTAATTTTGAGTACTGTATGAAACAGTGATCATTTTTACAATAATTATTATCACTCGTTAAAATTTTCTAAAGTTTAATTCTTTAAACACTACAATACAGTATATTTAGTACTCTCTTTAGGTGTGTATACAGTATATTTATGATTATTGTAATTACATGATTAGAATAACGGATAGGTTCATAATATGTCGGAATCTTCTCTTTCGTAACCCGACATCAACTCTAGGTCGAACGTGCCCTGAGGCGGGAATAGTTAGATTAAACTCAGCTCACTTTAGTGTTAATCTGTACAAACTATATAGACCATAACACAATTTATATTTATTTCAATCTAAGTTCTGAATATCATCACAGATGGACTGCTGGAGAACATTATTGTAATAGACTATGCTACAGTATTTTTTCGTATTTTTTTTCTTTTATACCTATTTTTTGAGCGTATACTTTTTCCTCTTTTCCTGTAACGTAGTATACAAGACGCACCGCATAGTAGCACCAATTACAACAAAGCAAAAAGAAAGGCAAACGGAAAAATAAGCCAATCTGAGTACAGACTACCGATCTAGACCAGTCTCTGAAAACAAAACGTAGATGTTAACGAACAGCAGTAGATGACACAACTGTTTGTCTGTTCGCTACATAATTATAGGTATATGAAAAGGGTGGTCTGTGTAGGTGCTGAATGTGAATGTATTTCACAAACAAAATACATTCTGTTTAGGACCCCGTTATCCGTACCCTAATGGTGGAAACAGCACCCTAGTACCCCGCTGTCCATCCGTCTGTCTGTCAGCGGCTGTATCTCGTGAACCGTGAAAAAAAAATGGCGGCCCGTTACCAATACCGTACATCATTTTTTTATACCATCTTTTATTCTTGTAGAATGTGTCTAGAAACTCTTCGGTCCCGAGCCGAAGCTCAGTGAAAGTTCAGCCGCAGGGCACGGAAATGAGCGGCCAGCGGAGGCGTTGCTGACTATGACGTTGAAGACATCATCGCAGATAAACAGCTAAAGCTCAACCATTGATATAAATTCCAGATACAGGCAGTTTCTTTGTAAAGTTCTCATCACATAATTTTTAGGGACCTATCTATGTTATAGATAGGCTCTTCTCAGACCTGGGCGCGTTTGGAACCCTCGTAGCTTTAGTTTTAAGTTTGCGTGATAATTATCATTACTTTTATTACCTATTTTGAATAAATTATTTGAATTTTAATTAGATTTTTTTTCCTTATTATTGAGTGCCAATTAGCTACTCAATTATATTACGATCTAGCCTAATGTATGACTAATAAGTAATTTTATTTTAACCTAAACTTGTAAATTATCTTATATACTAAGAAATTGTCCACTGACGCATCTTAGTCTTTCTTGATTTGATATTACACTTTGTTCACGTGTTCGAAATTTGAATTTGAATTTTGAATTTCATCAAGGCCTATTAAAAGATTTCGAATAATTTTGAGTCTTTAATGACCACCGTTATGTCCCCATTTTTACGTAGATAAATTCTATTTTTAACAATTGTATAATCAACAAATGGTTATTAATACTGAAAATAAGAAACATGCATCTAGTATGATTGATAAGACATCAATGAATTTAGGTACTAATGTTTTAAAATATATTTTTCCTGCCGAGAAAATTCGGTAAATATTCTGCAGAAGCTCTTAAAAATTTGCTAAACTTTCAGTGAAGAAATATATCAAGCACGGTATACCTATTACATTAAGTTGCTTTGTATCTTGTTGCTTTTGTGAATGAGTTTCTTGCTATTCAATATCAACGTGCCACTTGGTACCCATCCATCAAACATGTCTACAGGTACAGGTACAGCAAAGTGATCAGTGTCATGTACCTCGAATCTTGCGTTGTTCAATTTGAAGATAGATGACATTTTCAAATCAGAGGTATAATGCTTATTTGCATTAATAACTTTCAATTTTGTTAAGCTCACTGCTTATGTTTATTCATGGTAGTGTTTTTATGCTTAGATTAGCCGCTATCGGTATTTAAACTTGTTGACTGATTTACCGAACAGCTTCTTGTGGCGTTGGTTTATCAATTTCGGTTTACTAATCATCAGTTTCTAGTAGATTGATATTGCTCTCCAATTTTTAAAACTTAATGGTGGAGGTATTATTGAAAATTATAAAATGGTCATGGCCTACTACTAATAGTTTATTCGGCCTCTTATTCAGAGAGTCCGGAGTTTCCTCCCGGGCTCGCCTTTCGGAGCTGCTCTTCGGAGTGATAAGCGTTTTAAGCAATTAAATATGACTTGGTTCAACGGTGAAGGAAAAAAATCGTGAGAAAACCTGTCTGAAAATTTTCCATGGTATTCTCAAAGGTACCTATATGAAGTCTGCCAATCCGGACATTTCTTCCTAGTGGGTGTGCGAATGGCAAAACAGATAGAATGGCACAACTGCTTCTCAAGTTTAAACTGACTGTCTTCTGCTTCTGCAAGGGTTCTTTTCTCTGGGGTTGCTAATAGTCATGAGTTTTTTCAATTATCACTGCAAAGTTAAGAGCATCTTAAATATTGAGTCACTGTTTATTGGACAAATGTCAAAAATATGGCAAATAAAACATAAGCTCCTCTTAAAGCTTAAGATGCTTTTCAGTATTCGCCGTTGAGCGTTGAGTTTGATCACAATTGCTTTTGTCCGGTTTCGGAATGCCGCGATAAAATTTATTGCGGTCCAGTGAAACTAATCGAATTGGGGCGCGGTCGCTAAGTCGTCTAATTAATAGAATTTGTCTGCCGCTACATTGTTAACCTCGCTATTATCCTTATCGGGACCATGTTTCAGGCCACGAAGTGGACTTTCGTTTGGTTAATTGACTAGTACCTATACTTCTGCTTCGCTATTTGGAACTTAACAACTTTCTCTAGTTTGTATCGCCTGTGACAAAAGTAATACGACATTGTAGAGACGTTTAACATTTAACTTAGTATTTTCAGGACTAGTTTTATTAATTTCTACCATATTCAACTCTCGTCTTCTACTGTAACAATGTTGTATTTTGGTTCTTATGTTCTATTTTGATTTTACGTTTTTCTGTCTAACTTTATCTGGACAGAAATCTATTCCAATATAAATGCGAAAGTGTCTGTCTGCTAGCTCACAGCCCATCCGCTTAACCGATTTTGAGGAAATTTTATGCCGGAAAATTAAAGAGGCCCCACGGATTTTTAAAAAACCTAAATCCATGCGGGCTTTAGGTCTACTAGGTCTAAATCGCGGGCATCATCTAGGTACCGATAATTTTAATAAAAAAGTATATTTTTATGTGAATTCACTTGCTTTGATTTGTTAAACTGTTAGTATACTATGAAACAAGTTAGGTAGGTACTAACGAGTAGAAATACATTTCTAGTTAAGATTCATCTTAGTCTGAGTAGGTAGTCATCCTTTAGATTAGACATAACTTGCAAAACCATGCAAAATTATTACAATAGGTACTCTTAAACAACGAAACATGAACTTTCAATAATAACAATTATAAACAAGAAAGTGTATCTAAATCGAGAAACGCCAGCAAGTTAGTTTTACCGGCAAATTTATATTGCAGTTTAAACAAAATAAATCATCTGCGGCTATAAACTCATAACAGCTGCCAGTTGCCGAACGTTTGATTTAGACTAGAGAAATGGAAAGGACTATTGTTTTCTCCACGAAAATAAACTGAACTCAGATAAACTGGACCGCTTTATGCAAAACTTTTAACAATATGAATTAAGAATAAACCATATTATTATAAACATTAAAATTGAGACAAAGTTGCGTGGAAGCTATTGGCTGAGGTTTCAGTTCCCCACTTTCTGCTATTAGTGGTAGTAAACTGTTTTTTTTTAATGAAAACATTACAACAAAACTTAAAGCTAGCATTATCTAATTACTATACAAATCATGCCGGCGTGGAATGGTGCCAAGAATATTTGCTGCATTTCCGCGCAAAAAATGAGCCAGCCCATATGTCACCAGATGAGGCTATTAATCCCGGTGAAATGTCTCGTAATTTTTTTTTAGCACAGACTCCATGGCCCCAGAGTCTCCACGGCAAACAGAACAAAAACGTAACTCTCGATAAGAGAGGCATACTTGTGCCGCTTGCCATTTTCAGCTGCTTCTGCTGCGGCCCCCGGTCTTGCTGCTGTCTCCCTGATATGACACGGGGCCAATGTGTCAACGCAAGTTGCGTCCCACATTAGCACCCGTCCCCGTTCCCAGGGAACCAGCGTCAATCCATCAGGTCTCTTGCCATCATCCCGGCTAATCTCTGCCGGCTCAATGAACGAAGGAATGAAAGAACGAAATAAGAAATCATCGTTTATGTCATCATGTTCTGATGGATTACAGATAAAAAAAATACAAAAGTATTACAAATTATAAACAGTAAAAATAATGTGCTTGTAACTCATAGTCATAATAATTATTAGCTTTTCTTAAGGTGACTTGTTGCATAACGTGGTCCACTCTGTATTTGGTTTTGAAACAGGAGACCGCCGCCGCGCTGCGCTCGCGCAGGCCAGCGCGATCACATCTGCAATTTCGCACATTTACATACAGATTGGAATCTTGTTGTTTGATATTTGTACGTTTACGACTTTACCGAACAGGTACGGAGTAAGGGACAGAATATAGACTGGTGATATCGTCGGACTTATGAAATGTCAAATGACTTTAGAAAAGCGTATTACCGATAAAATATTAAGACTTAGTAATAAGAAGAATTTGTTTTGAAGAAGAATTTTTGTACTAAGAAGTAGGGTTTGTTTTGAAATTCTAATTCATTTTGCAGTTCTCTGTCGACAGTATAAGAAAAAAAAACATCAAACAGATCAAAGAAAATAAATCAAAGAGTTCCGTTCGAAGTCTTTGATTTTCCGTGTTAAAAATTAGCTTTATGCCACAAAATTCAAACCCCTGTTTAACCCCCTTACAGGATGAATTTTCAAAAATCCTTTCACAGATGTTTACGTCATATTAGCTAACTGCATACCTCAGCCCAAACCATCCAGTAGTTTGAGCTGTACGTTGATAGATTAGTCAGACAGTCAGATTTTCCTTTTGTAATGCGTCGATCCGTTCCTCTGTTGCAACTTGCAGTGGTTACGGCATGATCGAAGGACAGACCAACAAACAAACACAATTTTGCATTTATATTATTAATGTATTGATTGGTGGTTCAAGCCACCTTTATAGCAGCTAATGAACCTACTGAATTAAAATTAACTAAGTAATTAAAGTTTTTGATTCGGATAATTAAAGATTGATTGAGCTGAGAATTAATGGCTAATTACGATTTAGCAAATTGTAAAGCATTTCGACCTCGCTCGCCCTTGCCTTTCGGTCGGGACAACTTACTAAGTACCAGCTATATACAATCAAACAAAAAATAATCTTATTCTGTATCATACAAATGTAACCAATGATTTATGGCAAATGAATAAAGCTTGGCGCGCATTGACTGTTTTAAACAACGATGAATAAAAATACAAAAAGGTATATTATTATGTTTTCTGTTAATGTTGAAGGAAACGGATGTGTCAAGCAAGGTATTGTAAAGACTGAATGTAAGGGCTGAAAAGATTGTTATATCACAGGAATACATCCTATAGTAAGTACCTACTAAATATATAAACAGGATATTAAAAAAATGTTATTAAACTTTATAATAATGCGCCTATTAGGTATCATCTAAGTAAAAAAAAAAAAAAACAAGTTCTCAATGCTTGGTCATAAAAGAAGAAATCGCTGTTAATATTATTGTTTGTTGGTTTCTTGGTTTGTTTTTCAATCACGCCGCAACGGAGCAACGCAAACGGATCAACATGATTTTTACATGATTAAAGACCTGGAGGGCGACATAGGCTACTTTTTAACCCAAAAAATCAAATAGTTCTCACGCGAGCAAAGTCACGAGCACCATATGCACCAAAATCATGTCGGAACTTTGTTGTCGGTTCCAAAATTGTGGCACCAACTACCAATTCTAAATAAATTATTCTCATGCACTTTAAATAACATGAGCGTTAATTGCACCGGACGCATCTATTGCACTATTCGAATTGACTAATACAATGACATTTATGTTAGGCCGATTTAAGTTTATTTGCGTAATAATAGTTACCACAGACTACCACCTATGGTGACAGTTACTTAAAAACTCTTAAATATTTTCATGAGACTTCAAAAACTTTTTAATTCCTCCGATCTACTACACCTCTTTAAGGTGACGCAGTACGCCCGACCGAACCTGTTTGCTTTTCACTTGACATTGTATGAGAAAGGTGAGAGGCACGATGATTTTCACCGAAATCAAGGGTTTAGGAAAAGTATTTTTGAGAAAAAACTACCGAGTTTATGTTTGCAAAGTATAGTTATTTCAACTAATGAATAAATAAACTATGTCTAATGTTCAATTTCTTTAGAATTTTCATACCCCTAATCTTATTTATTTACGCCCAAAGTTGTCATAAATTTAGTGTTAAAATCGGAATCTTTTGAGCCTCGTAACTTTAAAATCAATATTTTTTTCAATGTTTCATATATCAATAAACCTAGATAATGACGAGATTAATCGATATAATACTTAGTTTTGAGCGTACAGTATCAAGTAATGTAGTAATTACCCTCCTAAGTTTGTATAAAGAAAGCACCGTCCTGAGCCCCCTTAACTTATCACGTCGAACTAGGAATCAGCTTTGCTAATTAATATTCGGTATTCTGTGGTTTTTACCAAAAAAAAAACTTGAACCCTATTCTTATCTTATAAATTTTATCATCTTTTTGACAAGCTTCTATGACTGTCTACATATTCGCAATATCGGATGTTCGAAAAATCTTTTGATGTAATTACTGCTAACGATATCCATACTAATATTATAAATGCAAAAGTCTTTCTGTCACGTTCAAGGCCATCCGCTACTGCAATCGATATTCACGCTGGTATAAATGCAAAACTGTGTCTGTCTGTCTGTTACGTTTTCACGGCTAACCACTGAAACGATAAGGAGGTTTTATAGAGAGATATTTTGCTACTCGGAGGCGGACATAGCCTACTTCTTATTCCGGAAAATCAAAGAATTCCCAATAATTTGGTGTGCTTACTTTCGTCAAAAAATACACAGTGCGCGGTGAGCTTAAAGCTTGATTACTTACTCGGGCGGCTAAATAACAGCGCGTGCGCCTAACAAAAAACTGCATCGCCCGTATTGGGAACACTGGGTCTGGCAACGCGAATGGACACTCATGAATAAAATACCCCGCGAAAAACACTACGGTGGTAATTACGCCGCCTAATCTGTCCCAAGGCTCTTAATGTGTGACGCCTTGGACTTTAAATTAACTGAAAGATTCTTAAAGGTAACTTAATATGTGACTCGTTTTTGTGGAGTTGTTTTATATGTTTTTTTTTAAATAGATATAGCGAGCAAACGAGCAGGCGGGTCACCTGATGTTAAGTGATTACCGCCGCCCATGAACATTTGCAGTTTGCACGTGCGTGGAAAGAAGGATCTGGCGCAGCGGACGGTCGAAGTGCACCAGACACCCAGCTGGTGAGGGTGAAATTCCTTACGGTGGCGCGTGGTGCGGATGTAGAAAAAAGAGGGTGGAATGAGGTCAAAAAGCTCCTCAGAGCACTCCTCATCTCCTGTTTGGTCTTATATTTGCGAGTGTTGCGAAGTGGATAGTGCAAACTTCACGTCCTTGTCGGTTAGAGTAATCAAATCGTAAGAGCGGTTCCGGCGATTACGCACTACGCTTCCGTAATCCAAGTTCTATCCATCATCAATTCAATGACATTTCGGCTTTGTAGAGCGTTGTCTTTGTCACTCATAAGTCATACCTATATTATGACGTTTTGTCGGTCTTAACGACAGAGACAGTGCTCTACAAATTTGCTATCTCCTTCTAAATGTCGTTGTATATATTACTTTCGGCCGCGTACTGTTAGCGCTGCCCAGAGGAAAATACGGTACCTAAAAGTAAACTTTTCCGGATTTAAAGCCGTAAATCTTAAGGAAAGGGCGCAGGTGTTTACACCACTAAATCATCACAGTCTATTAAATACTAGTATACTGTATAAGCAGGATATTTCAGCTCGCAAAGTCTCCACCTACGCAATACCTGCGAGATGACTTAACGCTCTCGGTATGAATGAATGGATTTATGATTTTTCGACGATACGCCTCAAATTCAAATTCAAATTCAAATTCAAATTCAAATTTCTTTATTGCGAATATGGGTAAACAGTGCAGATATTACAAAACAAAAAGGTACAGCCAAATTCTGCCTATTAGCATGCAATATGTTATGACTTATTCTCAGATGCCTCATTCTCAGATGTTTGATGTTTGCATTGTTGTTGCATTCATACAAGGAACTTGAATGCAAATCTATTCCATGCTAGTGTTACGAACAGATAGTGTGAGTTCAGATGTTCGGTTAGTATAATATGTTAAAGGACTTGACGACCTTTCGGATTTCAGTCCTACCTTTAATCCTTTAATCGTTGAGCTATTGGGTTCAGGTTTTGATCCCGAATCGGGAATTTGGACAACGTTGCACAGTAGTTAAAAGTTTAATACCCCGAGTTTTAAAAAGCCTTGGCTTGCACAAAAATCTTGGTTGCAAGAATGATTGAAGACTGGACAGCGACTTGTCTCCTAGATATCGGTAATAGGAATACGGACGATCTGAAGTCTCTTGAATGCATAATAATAGCATCAGCGCCGAACAGGCCAAGAGGCGCAAATATGAAAACCTCGATGGGAGCTTCGTATTCGTGCCTTTTGGTGTGGAGACCTTGGGCCGTGGGGCCCGGGGGCTCGAGCTCTGTTTGAAGAAATTGCGAAAAGAGTTATCGAGTCAACCGGGGACCCGAGAGCTGGCAGCTACCTTGGTCAAAGAATTAGTTTGGCCATCCAAAGGGGTAATGCTGCCAGCATCTTGGGTACAATGCCTCGCTGCGGTGGTCTCGACGAGGTTTTAGATTTAATTTAATTTATTTTAGTTTTAATTTAATGTTGTTTTTTTTTTAGATTTAAGTTTATTAATAGTTTAATTACTTCTTTATTAAAATTTCAGAATTAATTAGAAACTTAAAAAAAAAAAAAATAGTAAGAAGTAAGAACACAGTAAGTAAATGCTCATAACGTTTTGGGTTGGGTTGTGAAGGCCTAAATCCACTTCAAATACTTGCGCCATCGGAGTTAGATACCCGTAATTAGCAATAGGCAACAAATATCGAAGGCTATCAAGCCAAGCCTTATAATCAAATGAGCATTTAATAAGACTACCTTGTGTTTGCCTTCAATTATACTATTGGGCATTTCTATATAAAGAGCTGGTTGATTACCGTCTTTAACGAGACAGTTGTATTTGACCTTTAAGTTAAAAGATATATCATTTTAATATTCATATTTCGTAATCTTGTAAATATAACTTTTATTGGCTTATGTGATTGGTAATATTAGGTTTAGTTTTTGGTCAGGGTCGCGAAACGTTTCTTTTTTGGTGCAACCCAAATAAAACATGTGTTTTAGTTCTAAACTCTTATGTATGGTAGTCTCCACAAATCGACATAAGGTGGCACCACAAGTATCCAATCACTCACCATGGAGCAAATAAAGTTTTCTTATTGTTCTGTTATCAAAAATTGTGCCTCTGCTCTGTCAGTGTGCGTTGCGCTTTAGACGGTAATGTATCCGACACTCACAGCATATGGCACAGTGAATATAGCAAATCTGCCAGTTAAGCCAGGGTACTTGTAACAAAACGTTGAGGCTTCGACGTCATTGGCAAGCGTCAAATGTTACCTATAATATTTTGACGCTATGAAACTACTACTTATTTTTCTTTGGATTCACGTCGCCCATCAGTACCCTTATTATCAGTACCCTTGTTATCAGTACCCTTATTATAAATGCGAAAGTGTGTTTGTTTGTTGGTTTGTCCTTCAATCACGTCGCAATGGTGCAACGGATCGACGTGATTTTATGATTATAATATCTGACGTGGGTATAGATTAGAACCTGGAGAGTGTCATAGGCTACTTTTTGTCCCGGAAAATCAAAGAGTTCCCACGGAATTTTAAAAAAACCTAATTCCACGCGGACGAAGTCGCGGGCATCAGCTAGTAGCCTAATAATTGGCATATCGTCGATTCAGGATCAAACCGAGAGTTCTCTCACTCTAGTTCACTTTGCTATCGTCTAATGGACGCCTAAGAGAGTCGTACCTACCTCGAGTCAATAACTTTCATCAATCAAGTGAAAATGTATGCAAGAAAATAATTCCCATGGCGCCGTAATAGCGCCCGGATAGCACTTTCCATGTTCTGGGAAATTATATTCTATGCTATAGTGATGTATGCAATACATGACAGCATAATATTATGATCGATCCATGGACTTAGATAAATGATTAATCGTCGATAAAACTTCACACTCAGCATTTTCTACATTCAAGTCATAATCTTGTTCTCTTGGGGCGTTTGGGCACTCATCTGTGAAATCACGGATTCCGTAAAAATACGAATCGGATGAATACATATTTCATATTTCGGCCGACCACTTCGAAGAATCACGGATACGAACCGAACACGGATGAGTGCACAATTAATGCCCTTAGTCGAGTTGTGTGCGGAAGGATCTGAGAACCCACTGTATTATTATTTATTATCCAAAGAAAACTCCTATCACTGTGTAATGTGGTAAGGAGTCACGACTTTCAGCAATGAGGAATGCGACTATAAAGAATAAGCAGTACTTTAATGCATCTATGACAATAGAATAGAAACATTTTTCAAAATCGCTTCAATAGTTCCAGAGATTACCCCCCACAAACAAACTTACAAACTTTACCTCTTTATAATATTAAGTATAGATAACAAAATCATATCTCAATTACTTACGCAGGTACTTTAAATGCGTAGACTGATTAAAAAAGCTAGACTAAAGTACTGTGTAACCGCGTGTGAGATAGCGATAGCACGACGTAACGATGAATAACACGACAATACCATTGTTTAGTAGTCAATATTTGTATAAACCGCTCAACAATATTTGTATTAAACGTTTTTTATGTGAAAACAAGTAAATAACTAGTGAGAAATACAATGGCACCACGAATTCTCAAAGTTTGTTTTGCAGCTAAAGTTGTATTCCTTGAAAAAAATCGGTTACACGATAAGGGGCAAAAAATAGGTTAGCTGCGTCTCTGTTTACCACATTAGTAACTTTATCTGTGCTCTCTTTTTAGTGTGAATGAGAAAGCAAACGTTCTTTTGTCTAGGTCTTTGTCCTTTTTTACTCAGTCTACTTTTTAATGGCTCGTCTGGGAAACTGCAACATAACATTCGACGACGGAAATATTTGCACAACGCTACTAAACAATCCCGCACTGTCAATGTAGGGCGAGGTGAAAACGACAATTATGAACCCATATCGACATGTGCCGCGCAAAAAATTACCACCACTACTAAGCCGAGTTCAGACTATGCTACACTATGCTGCTATATAGAAGCCAAAGGCGTTGTGCTAATACAACGCGATTATGCGATTATCGCGCGAGTAAGCGATGCGACCATCGCGTGCTTGCGTCAAATAGAACGAGAATACGCGATCGTCGCGCGAATGACAATTAGGGCGTACAAGTAAAATGCGCGCAAACTTACGATGATCTACGCGATCATCGCGTTGTATTAGGACAACGCCTTAGGCGTTATACATAAGCTATAATTTTTTTATAGTATGGACTTGACACTAAACTTGTATGTCTTGAAAGCACGAATGTGAAAATTTTGCAAAAAAACAGTGTGTT
The DNA here is from genome assembly GCF_902806685.2 of Maniola hyperantus. Classification (NCBI taxonomy): domain Eukaryota; kingdom Metazoa; phylum Arthropoda; class Insecta; order Lepidoptera; family Nymphalidae; genus Maniola; species Maniola hyperantus. Next base: position 2,295,129 of record NC_048538.1, read on the forward strand.
CAGCTTGCTCCTGTTATCCAGTTACTAACAAAAAAAAACGCATATGCTTAGGTTATAGCAGTGTGTAGTACAGTGTTCTAGCGTAGTCTGAACTGGGCTTTACACTCATTACCACTCTATAAAGCTCAAATTACTATAATTGCAGCATTATGGATGTAGGCGACTAAGCGTGGGACATTAATTGTTACAATCGATTTCTGTTCAACATCGATATGTACGCATATCGATGTTAAATCGATTACGAGAAAAATCGCTGGCGTTTTGTTCTAGATTTATTGCATCTATTAGTACGTTATTAGAAATTCCAATATATTTTATTGAATTATTAATAAAGCTTTAAGCTAGTAGCTTAAGGCATTTTGATTTTATTAATAGCATAGTTAAGGCTAGTTGCATAGCAGGCTGTTAAAGTTTATTAAATTTTGACCACCAAAATACATAAACCAAAATAAATTCTACAATAATATATATTCTTTGGTTCTATTTTGCATCTCTTTTGCCTCTCCCAAAATATATTATTAAGTCCCTAATCTCAAATCAATTTGGTCTTCAATAAACCCTTTTGAATCGTCAAGTTTATCTGTTAATCTCAAACTAAACAAGTCTCAAAAGTACCAAATCGCAAATAAAATAAAATAGCATTGGAATTTATAACCCTAAATAAAACAGCGCGTATTCATTACATCTGAGAACTGACTCTACATTTTTGTAGTCCTTTTTACACGTACTATATTTTTGTAGTTCTTTTTCTCGTACCACACTTTTGTAGTGCTTTTTATGTGTATACTCTCGAAATAAGTATGGCAATCGATAAGGATCAAAGGGAATCCGTTTAAATGTTCGATCTGCACAAAGGGTTGAGCTTAATCGCGCGGTCGATGAAAAGGCGTACAAAGAGTAGCTCTAGGGCTGCGACAACGTATAGATCCTCAAGATAATAACATGATACAAAAGAATACTTTAAATATATAAAAGGAAAAGGTGACAGACTGATCTATCAACGCACAGCTCAAACTGCAGGACGGATCGGGCTGAAATTTGGCATGCAGATAGCTATTATGACGTAGGCATCCGCTAAGAAAGGATTTTTGAAAATGTAACCCCTTAGGGGGTGAAATAGGGGTTTGAAATTTGTGTAGTCCACGCGGATGAAGTCGCGAGCATAAGCTAGTCTACATTAAAATTAGAATAGCTTCGTTTGATTTTTACTTTTATACATATAAGCTTAAGCTTTTCTTACAATTATTGGTTCAATATTCTTCTCAGCTAGAAAATACAGGCTTAAAAGTTCGTATTTTTTCAACTGCCTGTGCAATTTTATTCCCCTAAAAAAATATTTGTCGAATTGCCAACCCTAGCACCTTGATTACGATATACATATTCGTAATCAGATTGCAGCTGCGTATCTACAATCGAGATATCGATGGGATCGCTGGTAATAACAACCTTCGGATTGCCAAAACGAATTCCGCGATTTATGAAACGATCGTTTTATTTTCGAATCGATTTCATTGAAAGCATGAAAGGGCCCTCCCTAAAATGTCGGTAATAATTTCGGGGCTTGCGCAAGAGTGTAGATTATTGTTTTTTTTTTCGCGTAATAACCAGACCTTTTGTGAATATTGGCATATTATCGTAATAACTTGTACTTGCTTGTATTTTGTAAAAGGAAAAGTGTACGGAATATGCTTTCTTTTGCAAATGCAATTTGCAATTACTGTGTTGTAAGGTACTTCTTGTAAATTGATGTAAAATAATTTTGAAAGGAAAATCATTGTAAAGCAAAAGTTCTTTATAATCTCTCAACACTCAAATCTATGAATAGTTTTTCATCCATAATAGGCTAGTTGACACTTTTTTTAAGTAGGTCTTAAATGGTTAATATTTGTCCTATTAGATCAAAAAAATTAACACTATATTTTTTTGCGCCCTAAAAACCGTAAAACTTTAATTTAAAAATATATTTTTCTTAGACAGGTGAAAACACTGTCGGCCATGTTTGGCCGATAGATTATCTGTGCTCTGACGTCATGCATTTGTAAACAACAGCATAACCTCCCAAAGTTTAATAAACATGACTTCTATACTAGTTTACATGAAAAATATAGTAATTATCGTTATTGAATCATCCGAGAATGTAAAAAACGCATCGATAAAGACCACAGGAAAGTTGTGGACTAGAGTGCCCAGTGAAATAAATATACGTAACACGCGAAGACTTGCTTAAAGGGATCCTATATGACTAAAGACTTCAACCCAAATTTATTATTGCAAAGATCACTTTGTTGTAAGTCTTACTTAATAACTTATTCAGTTTATAAAGAGAAAACGATATTTTTTTACGTTTACTATGAGTTTTTAGAAATATATAAAAACTAGCTTATGCTCGTGACTTCGTCCGCGTGGACTTCATAAATTTCAAACCCCCATTTAACTCACTCAGGGGTGGAATTTCAAAAAATCCTTTCCTAGTGGATAGCTTCTCTTTACCTACAAAGAACACACAGACCAAATTTCATGTATCTAGGACCAGTTGTTTAGATGTTTAGGCTGTGCGTTGATATATAAGTTAGTCAGGACTTTAAATTTTATATATATGGATACTACGTTAGTCCCCGCGTGACATAGGGATGACATTTCTTTGTTTACATATTTAATGACGTCACATCATGGCTGACAGCGTTTTCTGCGTTTCAAATAAAAATAAAAACTGTATTTTTTTAAATTGGATTTATATATCCATCCTGCGTTTTTAATAATTGTTATTGATATATTTCGTTGTCTTAAGCAAAATACTATATTAATTAATCATTTATTGGACGAAATTAGATATGAGTCAAGTAGCCCATTAAAAACTAGGTCAAGTGCGTGTTAGAACAGAACACGCATAAGAGTACGATATTTTTCAAAAACTGATCAAAAAATTATAAGTATAGGTTACTCCAGCTATAAACTAGTGGGATTTACGTCGACTTAAGCTTACGTCACTATAGCTGGAATAACCTATATTTATAATGGAAATCACTCACGACTAAACGCAAAAATGTTCAATAAGTCTCATAGATAGATATCTATTTAACAAGGTATCTCTCGAGGGGGTAGGTAAGCCAAATTTTTTTTTTCGACTCACGTTCAGAAGGTAAGGTTTTTATTTAGGAAATAAATTCTGCGGAGCGGTAATAAGTTACTATTAAATATGTAGGTACCTTGTAACGAAATAAAATGGCTTTGAAACATACAGTGCGACAAGGCTATCTTGGCGCGTGGCGAGAATCGGAACTAACGTTGCCGTCAAGTGTCCCTTTTGTTTTTGTTTGAATATTCTAAGCCTTTGTTCTCCAGCAGCGCCCCCCTGTCAATGTCATTGAAGTGCCAAGAGAGCCGTGTCGCACTGATATGGACAGACGGACTGGATGAATCCATATGGTTCCCTGTTTTACTAGGGAATCCTAAAAATTAAAGTTATTTCCCACTACTAAGTAAATATTTTACGCAAATAGAATTACAATAGTAGAGCCTTAAATATAGCAGAAGCACAGCTTAAACTGTCTTTAAATCGAAACCAACGATTTGACGACCCACGGGACCTATAAAGAGTCGGACTTCATTAAAGTCCCCCAGATACGTCCCATAAACCCTGATCTATACCGCACTAAAAACGGTGAGCGCTCACGCGCATCTCGTTTATGCGCGAGTAGCAAGAATATAGCGCTAATGATTGACTTTATGGACACTTGGGCAGAAATGAAATTTTACTGGGTTAAATATAAACAATACATTCTCAATAGTAAGTAAAAGGAACTCTTTTATGTTACCCACTACAACACGGGTATCTTTAAAACAAGAGCGAATAGGCATCTCGTTTATGCGCGAGTAGCAAGAATATAGCGCTAATGATTGACTTTATGGACACTTGGGCAGAAATGAAATTTTACTGGGTTAAATATAAACAATACATTCTCAATAGTAAGTAAAAGGAACTCTTTTATGTTACCCACTACAACACGGGTATCTTTAAAACAAGAGCGAATAGGCATCTCGTTTATGCGCGAGTAGCAAGAATATAGCGCTAATGATTGACTTTATGGACACTTGGGCAGAAATGAAATTTTACTGGGTTAAATATAAACAATACATTCTCAATAGTAAGTAAAAGGAACTCTTTTATGTTACCCACTACAACACGGGTATCTTTAAAACAAGAGCGAATAGGCATCTCGTTTATGCGCGAGTAGCAAGAATATAGCGCTAATGATTGACTTTATGGACACTTGGGCAGAAATGAAATTTTACTGGGTTAAATATAAACAATACATTCTCAATAGTAAGTGAAAGGAACTCTTTTATGTTACCCACTACAACCCGGGTATCTTTAAAACAAGAGCGAATAGGCATCTCGTTTATGCGCGAGTAGCAAGAATATAGCGCTAATGATTGACTTTATGGACACTTGGGCAGAAATGAAATTTTACTGGGTTAAATATAAACAATACATTCTCAATAGTAAGTGAAAGGAACTCTTTTATGTTACTCACTACAACCCGGGTATCTTTAAAACAAGAGCGAATAGGCAATAGGCATCTCGTTTATGCGCGAGTAGCAAGAATATAGCGCTAATGATTGACTTTATGGACACTTGGGCAGAAATGAAATTTTACTGGGTTAAATATTAACAATACATTCTGAATAGTAAGTAAAAGGAACTCTTTTATGTTACCCACTACAACCCGGGTATCTTTAAAACAAGAGCGAATAGGCATCTCGTTTATGCGCGAGTAGCAAGAATATAGCGCTAATGATTGACTTTATGGACAATCGGGCAGAAATGAAATTATACAAACAATACATTCTGAATAGTAAGTAAAAGGAACTCTTTTATATTACCGATTACAACCCGGGTATCTTTAAAAAAAACGGCCAAGTGCGAGTCAGGCTCGCGCACGGAAGGTTCCGTACTACAGTCGTATTTTTTCGACATTTTGCACGATAATTCAAAAACTATGATGAATAAAAATAAATAAAATCTTATGGCTCGCCGCTTGAAAAGTGCAACAATTTGTGTAGGTACATTGTAAAAATGTTCACAATTTTTATTTAATGTACCTGTGTGGAAGTCCCTACAAGAGACCTATGTCCAGCAGTGGACGTCTATTGGTTGATGATGATGATGATGATGATGTACCTGTCAATTTTATTAAGTACCTAAGTATATGCTACAGAAGAACATAAGAATTAAGTGAATAATGGGAAGGAAGCAATAATCATCATCATCATCATCATCAACAGCGTCTCCCCTGGTCTCCGGGCACGATACCCAGGGCAGACGAAGGTTCGAATCCTGCCGGTTCCGTAATAATTATTGATATGTATGTAAAACTAGCTGCCCTGGCGAACTTCGTTCCGCCTAACAGTCGATTCAATTTTTTTTTAATTTTTCTCTCCATAAGAACCATCCTCGTACTTCAAGGAATATTATAAAAAAATAATTAGCGAAATCCGTTCAGCGGTTCTCGAGATTTGCGATGAGCAACACATTTGGTGGTTTATTTATACACGATTGGTCTACAAGAAATTCTCAGAATACTAAATTATTTCGTCCACGAGTTGATGCTTACCCGTTCGTATAATATCTATCATACAGACTTTAGGTTAGGTCCCATTTCAGCTAATTGTGCGAATAATTCACGCAATTAGCGTAAGTAATACCCATCAAAGTTCGCGCACGACCTATCATTGTTAATGTTTAAATATGCAAGAAAAATACTTTTGAAGTTCTTCTTAGAAATCCATACTTCCATACTCCATACACTTCAAAATATATAAAAGTAAAAGGTGACTGACTGACTGACTGATCTATCAACGCACAGCTCAAACTACTGGACGGATCGGGTTGAAGTTTGGCATGGAGATAGCTTTTATGACGTAGGCATCCGCTAAGAAAGGATTTTTGAAAATTCAACCCCTAAGGAGGTGAAATAGGGTTTTGAAATTTGTGTAGTCCACGCGGACGAAGTTGCGAGCATAAATAATAAATATATATAAATGCGAAAGTTTGTCTGTTTGGCTACCTGTCTGTCTGTCTGCTAGCCTTTCACGGCTCATCCGTTCAACGGACATTGACAGATAGCTTGCATACCGGGGAAGGACATCTCGACCTGTCACGTACTATACATTATTCCCGAATGCTGTAGGATATAAATCATATCACGCGAAAAAAGTCGCGGGAAAAATCTAAATTGGTTCTCTGAAAATTTCGATGGATTGGGTAACCCTAAAATAAAACTCAATGCAATGTAACGGACGATATCCCGACTACAAAAATTACTTATTAGCTTCTTAGTGGCTTGAGGAATTATTTATTGAAGTCGGTTTTAATAAGAAAATTAATATTTACCTAACTTATTCTAATGATATCGCGATGTGTATTGTGTGAACGCTAATCGAAAGAGCTAATATAATATTTGATCTGCACATCGAGCAGTATCATAAATCTTACGCAGTCATGCGAAAACTTGTAATCGATATCAGAAATTTAAAAAAAAACTTTCACTCACTTCCCGTTTCATTCAGATATTTCATCAAGATATCATCGAGTTTTAATTAAATTTTATAAGATTTATTGTTTTAGCGGTCTCTTTTCGGCGGCAAAATTATCGATGAAATAACATCGAATGAATATGTTTAATAGCGACTTTGGAGACCCGAATTTGGTCTCTACGCTTCCTCCTGAAGGCTCTCCAAGGCAGTCCTTGTCTCGGAGAGCAAGTAAAGTCGTCGGTTGGTATTATTATCTATTAGTTACTAACAGCTGTTAGTAACTCTAAATTAAACTAAGAGTCGAAATTTCGTTCTCTATTCGAGCTGTATGCGAAAGGATCTGGGAAACCACCACATTATTATCCAAAGAGAACTGCTACCATTATTTTATTATCTATGTGATTAATGGAAAGGGATCATAGCGTGACCCTCAGCATTGAGGGATAAAACTATAAAGAAATACTTAATAGTTTAACTATTACCATTTTAAAGGCGGACGTGTCGTCTTAAGATAAGGTTGTTACCTGAAAAAGAATAAGGTATGCATTAGTTTTAGCTATATCAAAGGTTTTTTCGGTCAACTCGACCAGTGTTTATCTTGTTTTTCTAGAGAAACAGCTCGATTGCGAGCAACTAATCTAAGAGAAGACAGAAGATACGTAGGTTAATTTCAAGTCAATCGTAAAGTAGTGTTATTTCAGTTAAAATATTTTATGTAGATGCATCTCTACAATGGCTTTTATAGATTGGTAACGGAGCGCCATATTTTGAAGTATGCTCGTAGGTGTCGTTTTATCCAAAGGTGCGTACCATATTATAACGCACTAGTAATACCAGTATATATGTAGTCTGTGCCAATACGCGCATTTGTGTAACACACAGGCGTACTAATTTTTCTTCACTTTTTAAAATAAGAATGTATGAACATTGCCTATCTGCGGTTATGTATCTTTGCAAAAATGTACGCACACATTAAAGGCAATCTCGGCAAACAATTTTCGCATAACAAATGCCCATTACACCCTATCGAGCTTTCCATCTTTCTAGAAACTAGAAAACAAAGTCAATTAAGCAATTAAGTCCGAGCAAGCGCGTTAAAAGCCTCCGCTCTCCCACTTTGTAATCGATTCCACTTCAACACGATGTTCGTACAAGATTCATAGCTTAATGAAAGTATGGAGGTTCCTTGTAACAAGTAAAAGTACACGCTCGCGCAATCACGAGACCCATTGCACTTACATGATTATCTAGCAACACGTATATCTATGAGACTGAATGTACAATAGGGTTGTGTATCGATTAATTCACTCTCGTATCGAGTTGGGAGATATTTTTGTAAGAAATAAGGGCGAAATGGGATTGAAGTTGTACACGAGTGCTCTCTAAGATGCGTTGCGGGCGACCGGGAGCGGTAGGCGCCGTCCTATTGTCATCGCTCGCGCGATGATGCGATGTGATTTCATCGTGCGATGAATAGACAATATGAACACATCGCATGATCGCGCGATCTTCAATAGGATATTCAGTACAACACAGTTTGTTTGAACACACGGACGCGCGATCATTTTCGTCGGACGCACGCATCATCGCACGAGTGATGACAATAGGACGGCGCCGTACTCCTGAGCCGCCAAAGCGCAAATTTATTGCACGCTTTTTATGAATATTTATATTTAAAATTCTATGTGCTTATATATGTTTAAAATAATAACGTAATCCTTAGTATATTAAACGTTGAACGTAAATACGAACTTTTCTAGAAATTGGTTTAAATATCAATCGAATAGAACTGGGTTTTCTCCTAATGGTCGTGTAAAAAATGCGTATTTTGTGGAAAATTCGCGATTTTTTTGTATCGAGCCAAATTGTGACGTTTGAACTATCGTAATTCACTAAATCTTTAATTTTTATAATATAAAAAAAGAAATAAACAAATTTGTAGATTTTGAGGAAAAAACCATCTGGGAGTCTGGTGCACTTCAACCGTCCGCTGCGCCAGATCCTTCTTTCCACGCACGTGCGAACTGTGGAACCAACTCCCATCGGCGGTGTTCCCACTAGATTATAACATGGGTTTATTCAAGGGGCGGACCAACAAATTCCTAAAAGGCCGGCAACGCATCGGCGGCTCCTCTGGTGCTGCAAATGTTCATGGGCGGCAGTAATCACTTAACATCAGGTGACCCGCCTGCTCGTTTGCTCGCTATATCTATAAAAAAAAAAACTTGATTCTTACAACATCCGAAATGTGTTTCAACGCCGCTTTTGGGACGCATATCGCCTTAATTACTAAATTAACTTGGAAATTATTGCATTCAGCTATCCCATCCCTGAAGGAAGTAGGTGTCCCTTTCGAGTATCTGGTGAAAGTGTGCATGGGAGCAGGACAGATACGCCGCTCGGTTGGTAATGAGTTGGGAAATGGGTGGTGCATTCTTCAGCAGGGCCGGTGGAAAGTGAAAGTAACGTTTACCGATTTCGATCACAATTTTGAGTTAATGAGTAATGAGTACTACGTGAGTGGGTGTAGTCTTTTACGCGAAATTGGGTGAATCACTAGTCACTAACCATATTATAAAAATGCAAAAGTGTATTTGTTTGTTGGTTTGTCTTTCAATCACGTTACAATAGAGCAATGGAACGACATGATTTATTGCCTGGGTATAGTTAAAGGACATAGGCTACTTTTTATCCCGGGACGGGAAATCAAAGATTTCCTACGGAATTTTTAAAACAGGGATCCCCGTGAGTGAAGTCGCAGGCTTCAACTAGTTTCGAATATAATATATCTCACCCGCAAGCAGTGGCGTCCACAGACTTTCAAGCCAGGGTAGGCAGGGTAGAGCTATTACAACTGGGGTACGCAGTGCATGTATGCCTCTATGACCTGCACGCCACTGCCCGCAAGATGTATGGCGAGTTTCCACCCTTTAATCGTCGATATTCTATCAACACGCACGAAACGCTTTGTGTCCTCATTCCCCATACGCATGGCTTGGGTTGGAATGTTATTTTAGCTGTGGCGTCACCTGTAGCTAAAATGGTACTGGCTGAAAATCAGCGCTGCATGCAATTGTATTTTTATCACAAGGCATACAGCATTATGCTGAGCTGGAACCTTTTTTTAAGGTTGCTTTTCACCTTTTTTCAGGTATTACTATCATCTCCAGTAGCGTTCACAGAGTTTGAAGCCAGGATAAGCAATAGTTAGATACACATCTATTTACTGACAGGTCATAATGAAAAATGAGAATTGAGCCATTTTAACAAGGGAAAGCAGTACTTTTATGCCTGTATGACGTGCACGCCACTATCCTCAGCAATGACAAATAATTATAATAGGATCGAGATCACAAAACCATGTAATCTACATAATTATTAACAGTTATCGTCATTTCCATAAAATTGCGATCGTATCAACCATTATCACTACTATGACTAGACCATAAGTAAACTGCAATGTAACTATGACAATTCAAACATTTTCCCAATGTAACTCGGGTTGCCTTACAAGTATTATTGTATGCCCTAGTACTTAGGTACTTACTGGTTAACTTTCATCCGCAAAGCTGCTTACCTATCACAATCTTACTATCAGATGTGTATTGTGTAACCTATTCTCTAAATCTAAAACGCGTCGAAGTTGAGTTCGCCGGCGAATTTGGTCTACCGACATCTAGATACTTATAAAATACTTGTTACATAATATAAAAGGATTAGCTGAGTGACAGATATTTATCTATGTACACCTTAAACTGTTACATCTAAAAACATTTTTGCATGTAAGTTTTTATATAACGTAGAACCGGGGGTCTACGAAAACATACCTACCTACATGCTATACTAAGAATGAATTTTCAAAAACTCCACCTGAGCGAAGCCAGGTCGGGTCAACGGCAAATTGGAATGCTTACTGCATTAATATAATAAAAAATGACTGTTGTCGCTTACACGACAGTGATCTTTGGTTAGAAACTTTGCTTGTATTGTATACGTCTGCGAACAATGTATCAGCGTTAATCTAAATATATAAAAGGAAAAGGTGACTGACTAACTGACTGACTGACTGATCTATGAACGCACAACTCAAACTACTGGACGGATCGGGCTGAAATTTGGCATGCAGATAGCTATTATGACGTAGGCATCCGCTAAGAAAGGATTTTTGAAAATTCAACCCTTAAGGGGGTGAAATAGGGGTTTGTTTGTGTAGTCCACGCGGACGAAGTCGCGAGCATAAGCTAGTAACGAAATATAGGTATGAATTATTCCTTAAATCATTGGTATACTACGGTGTTGTCGTTGTCGCCGTCGTCAACTGATACACGTCTATTGATGAACATAGGCTTCTTGTAGGGATTTCCACATGCCGATGTCTTGCACCGCCTTTATCGTCGCCAGCTACCTGTGACACGTTTGATATCATCTGTCCACCTTCTGCAGCGTCTGCCAATGCTGCGCTTTTCAGTGCGAGGTCGCGCTATATTTCTGTCAAAAGCAATGCCGCCATGTTTTACCTTCCCTCAATCTCTGTGCTCGTCAGTAAGTTCGCCGGCGATTGCATCGCTGCGTCGGCTTCAAAAGCGCGTACACTCAGAGAATAGCTCCAGTTATACTCAACATATTTCAATGCCAATTTAAATTTCCCATATCAAATATCGTTAGAAACCGCACCCACCATTGTGTTGCCATTGACTGATCGCTTGTCAGCGCCCGACAAATCAAGATCGGTTCCGATACTACTTTTAAGCCATCTACAGATGTACCAACTAGTTGGCTGCTAACTCATCCCAACCACTGAATGTAGCCGTTAAGAAGACAAAAAGAAACGAGTGACAGGGAGACGGTGAATACATCCGGCATAAATTCGTGGATAGTGAAAAGTATAAAATATCTATGTCCCAGGTTAGTCGCCCGTCAACTAACAAATAACAAACGTTACAAGTTACAACAATGCTGCTGCTAATTACGATCCAACTTGATAAATAAATATTGTCACCAGCAATTTCGACTTGCTAACTAAATGCTGCAATAAATTCAGTTACAAACAGTGTCAGCCCTCCAGGTAAACCAGGTACTGTTAGAAAAACAGCACGACAATCCAAGTTGGAATTCGAAGTTGGCACGTCTGTAGATGCTAAAACGAAGATCGATTCCGATACTATTCTTAATTCCGATTCCTTCTATCTCTCTTATTCATTAGATATCTCATGTTGCATCTCTATCGTTGTGAATAGACGCGACGCGTGAGCATGAACTTAGAGATCTGTCATCCGGTTCATATCGGATATTCGTTATTCAAAAATCCGGATGATAGGTACTTACATAGTATAGTATATAATAAACTACATAAGTATAGAGAACAGAAATCGTTGTGCGAAAATGTGTTTGTCCTTCTTTCTGGTTGATAGGTTGAACTTGTTGAATCCGAACCGCTAAGATTTGAAACACCCTTTCAGTATCAGTTTTTCCCTCCAGTTAAAATATGGGTACTTTCAAGTCGAGAGTAAATAGGCATCTTCTAGGCAAGCGTGCTCCATCTAAGGCATATCACTTGCCACCAGGTCTGATTGCAGCCAAGCGCTAGTCTATCTATATCTATATCAGCCTGTGCTGTCCCACGTCTGGGCAAAGGCCTCCCTCCGATCCTTCCACAATTTTCTATTTCGTGCCTCTTCAGGCCACGTAACTGTAAATTTATCTAATTCATCACGCCGACGTCGCCTCGGCCGACCACGCTGGCGTTGAGCGCTAGTCTATAAATTAAAAAAAAAAAATGATAAATAATCTTCCAGCTCCCGAGGTGCTGGAATGGCGATCTCGTACTACTTATACATCGTAGATCTTCGTCTCGAAGGTCTGGATGGACGACATCAAGCGAGTAGCATGGAGCGGCACACGACTGACTACGATGTGCGGAAGTTCCTACAAGTGCCAATAATATACTGGACTCTGGAGGCGACATCCAGAGTCCAGATACAGCTGTACTTTAATATGTCTACAAATGTAGGTAGGTCTATCTATTGACAATGTCGACGTCGACGAAGAATCTTTATACGATACGGCGCCATCTCTAACAGGTAGACAAAATAATCCCAATTTTATATTCACACTAGCTTATGCCCGCGCTTTGTCTGCGTGGACTACATAAATTTGAAACCCCTATTTCACCCCCTTAGGGGTTGAATTTTCAAAAATCCTTTCTTAGCGGATGCCTTCGTCGTAATAGCTACCTACATGCCTTTCAGCCCGATCCGTCAAGTAGTTTGAGCTGTGCGTTGATAGATCAGTCATCTTATCCTTTTATATATTTCGCTTGACAATGTCGCCGACGACGAAGAATCTTTATACGATACGGCGCCATCTCTAACAGGTAGACAAAATAATTACTTCCCCATTTAATTTTATGTTCACATAATAATAGGTCGCAATAAATTTGAATATGTGTGAACCGTTCGCCGCAACCGTCGACTTTCATGTTACGGCATAATATTTCATCGTGGAGCCAGCTGCAAGCTCTTTCGCTGAGAATTTACGATTGCCTATTGTCATAATTTGCGCCTTCGTTACATCAAAGGGTACGTGAGGGTATGAATCACTGTATGAAGCCAACATACACGTGTTTAGAATGATAAAATTATTGAATACTAGCTGATGCCCGCGACTTCGTTCGCGTGGAATTAGGTTTTTTAAAAATCCCGTGGGAACTCTTCGATTTTCCGGGATAAAAAGTCTATGTCACTTTCCAGGTCTTTTTCTATACCCATGCAAAAAATCACGTCAATCCATTGCACCGTTGCGACGTGATTGAAGGACAAACAAACAAACCAACAAACAAACACACTTTAGCATTTATATAAGGGTACGGATAGTCTCGCGTTTTGTAATACTATTGTTTTACCAGAGTTGAGTTTCACCGTTTAAACTACCGTGAGTGATTTCCATTATAAATACTATCTGTCCCGGCTTTACTCACGTGTGTAGTCAAAACCGCGGCGCGTGCGCGGACGGACTCCCTTGAAAAAGGACCCCGTATGGGTTCGAAACTAGTCGGGCTGACGTCGACTACACACGTGAGTAAAGCCGGGACAGATAGTATTTATAATTGAATTTCACCAGCTAATTTCAACGGCAATATGGAGTTTTTAAATTGTACTATCCTCGCTAGCGTTATTTACCAAAAATACTGGAATTTCAGTCGAAGTCGGACGAAGTCGCGAGCATAAGCTAGCCTAAATATGTAAAAGGAAACGGTGAGTGACTGATCTATCAACGCACCAGCTCAAACTATTGGACGGATCGGTCTGAAATTTGGTATGCAGATAGCTATTATGCTTCAGACATCCGTTAAGAAAGGATTTTTGAAAATTTAACCCCAAAAAGGATAAAATAGGGCTTTGAAGTTTGTGTAGTTCACGCGAACGAAGTCGTGGGCTAAGCTAGTTATAAATAAACATATAAAATATACATATGGAACAAAACCTACAAACAGCCATATAAATCGTGCCATTCAAAATTGCAACATCGCTTCGCTCCCAAGAAATGAAACCGCGAGATTTCAAGGAAGTAAGAACTGCAAGAGGTATGTAAAGATGAGTAAGACGCTCTTAATGAGATAGTTTCAGCTTTCTTAATACCACGTTCACACAGCAGCACAGGGCGGAAGGCACGAGTGACCTGACATTTGGTTGGATGCGCCTTAACACTTGACGCAACACTTTCTTATGCCGATCGCACATTACTACACGTGCCGCTAAGCCGCAAATACCACAAAAAAGAAAAAATCTCAAACTTTCTTATGACTCAACACTGTTTTATGGTTGTGAATTGATAACACGTAGATGAAAAAGACACACCACTTCCTTATGGTCGTCGCACATTTAATTCCATGCATTCACTACGTTCGCGTCGTACTGTTCCACGCATTTGCAACAGGTTTCTGAACTTCAGTGCGTGCAGCGTTGCGCACACATCAAAAGCGCTCGATTCGAGTTTTTTGATAATAATATGTATAATGTGGATGAGCAGCTTATGCTTATAGGACATGTACTGTACATTGCATGTGTTTATTGTATTATGTATGTGCAAAATCATTAAATTTTCAATGTAGGTAAATATTACGATTGACTGAGGCATCCATCATACGCGTATGCTGAACTAGCCGAATTGTACTTACTTATTTTATCGTTTTATCTAATCTCAAATTATGTGTTGGTCGCGAACATTATCAACATAACTATTTACTACAGAAAAGGTCTCTGGTTCAGCCGCACGGTTCTTGTAATATGCGATCAGCACTATGGTGAAATTCTTCAAGATTACCTAAGTATCATAAAACTTTCAGGTCAACGCAGCTCATCTTGTAACTGGGTTTCCGGGATGAGGTAAGTTATGTTTTTGGGGTCAGAACAATATAGGTTATATGTTGGGTTGTGCAAACTATTCTGTAGTTGGAATAATGATAAGAGAATACCTATGGCGTATAGGTAAAAAAAACCGGCCAAGTGCGAGTCAGACTCGCGCAATGAGGGTTCCGTCGTATTTTTTTCGACATTTTGCACGATAATTCAAAAACTATGATGCATAAAAATAAATAAACATCTGTTTTAGAATGTACAGGTGAAGACCTTTCATATGATATCCCACTTGATATAGTCACTCACTTCGAAAGTTGAAAATACTAATTATTAGTTCATGACCACAATTTAATTTTTTTTGTATGATGTAACCCTAAATTCACGGTTTTCAGATTTTTCCCCAAATGTCAGCTATAAGATCTACCTACCTGCCAAATTTCATGATTCTAGGTCAACGGGAAGTACCCTGTAGGTTTCTTGACAGACAGACAGACAGACAGACAAACAGACAACAAAGTGATCCTATAAGGGTTCCGTTTTTCCTTTTGAGGTACGGAACCCTAAAAAGGAGGAGGTTCTCAATTCGTAGGAATCTGTACTGTGTAAGCTGTACTTTAATATGTCTACAAATGAAGATGGGTCTATCTATTGACACTGTCGACGACGACAACCTTTGTACGATACGGCACCATCTCTAATAGGTGGACAAAATAATTACTTCCCAATTTTATATTCACACTAGCTTATGCCCGCGACTTCGTCCGCGAGGACTACGCAAATTTCAAACCCCTATTACACCGCCTTAGTGGTTGAATTTTCAAAAATCCTTTCATAACTGATGCCTACGTCATAATATCTATCTGCATGCCAAATTTCAGCCCGATCCATCCAGTAGTTTGAGTTGTGCGTTGATAGATCAGTCGGTCACCTTTTCCTTTTTTAAGATTTATCCGCGCGAGACTGAGCCTGTCCCACGCGGGGCATTTAATTTAGGGCTAAAAATCGGGCAACGCTGTGCCCTAGCCTAAATGATTAGCAAAGGATGCTCTGAGGGCAGTAGGTCGGCCGAGGGCAAGGGTGCGGCCAGCCGGCGCGGCGCCGACTTTCACTGCGCGGGTCGTCGACCGACAGCCGCAGCCAAATATAATTGACGATAAGCAACACTGCCGACTGTTACGTCAACTACGATGCGCGCGAATCGGCACGAACGCGCAAAAACTTATTATTTAGGAAGATTCTGATGTCTTTCACTAAACTTTTAGAGTACTTGCATCTTTTTCTTTTTAATATTGCTAAAAAAAATACAGAAAATTAAACCTGGATTGGCACCCAGTCACGAGGTTTGACAGTTCTTAATTAAATTAGGTTTCTCTGTTTAACTTATTATAACTTAATATTAGGTATGAAAAAGATGCGAATACTCTAAAATTTTGTTGCGCTCAGTATGCCAATACCAACGTGGCTGCCATTGACTTATATATTACTTCGTAAGGACAGGGCCATTGAACAAGCAAAATGGCACCGACTCATTGATCCAAAATGTTTATTTAGCACTAATGCAACCTCAGTGACGTCTGGATTTCAAACGGGTCGTTCATTAGTATCTAAGAGGTGGCGCTGATTCATTTGGTTCCAAAACCGTGAAGAATTTTGTTCGCTTGGGCATATCTAGTCATCTATATCGATGGTGTCTGCCTATTAATTTAAATCTCACTCGCTCAACTCATAGGAACAGACTTCCATTAAAAATGGAGCAGTGATCGAAAGAAAGATACATAACAACAAATAACAAGTATACTTCTTGCATTTCACGAAGGCCACTGACTCATGCTTGTGTTTAAGTCGTATCGGTATACGAAAGGTACACTAAATGTGTGCGTTTGACAGTGTATGATTCAGTGAATGATGTAGTGAATCGATTACCGCAAACAATGTGTTACTGATTACGTGTATAATAAACCGTTAAAAGTATTTAGTCGATTACTTCCGATCCGAGTGAGCACTCACACTGGTTGGTGATGTAAGATATAAAGGAAGTATTGTTCACGAACTCGTTTTATTTTAAAAACGTTACGCGCGGATGAAGATGTAAGCATAAAATTGATTCAAATCAATTCAAATTGAAAAAAAGTTACGAACGAAACAATTTTCAAAGTGAGCCATGTTTTCGATGCAAATTACATCATCGCCTATTGCTTGCTTTTAAGCCAAGATAATATGATAGAAGAAACTATTAAATTGAATAGTGTAATCCACTATTGAGTTCGATGCAGAAAAAAGTTTAGTGTTTGTGTTTGAGTGTTTACATCACACTATTTTTTTTTTACTTTATTTAGTTCAATCTGCTTATCAAAATGTTAATGTCTCTAACTATGAGGATGTTAAATCTATAGATACAAACACTTTTATGTGCCTTTAAAATTTATAAATTTATAATTTAAAATTTTTTTTTAAAAAAATCTATAAGTACACGTTGATTTGCAGACTAGGTCAATTTTTTTTAAAGATGCTTAGGAAGAAAAGACACGGGTTTTGAAGCATGGGAAAAAACCTTTTGTATGGGAGATAAAAAACGGATATAACAAAATGGAAAGCCGGCAATACTGAGAGTTAATACCAGCTTACCAATCTTATAAATAAAAGGCAATAATGTACACACGATAACAATGGTAATATTAATGGTCCAAGATCCCACTGCCGCCAGACGTTCCCTATTTTCTGAGCTACAAAATGTATGGATAGAGAAGTGCTAGTGTGTACTTTCAATGTACGCATATTTGCAAGCTTTTACCTCGGGCCAATTTAAAGATATAATTTGCTAAAGGCACGTAAAAACATTACTCACTTTTCTTAATGTCTGAGTGCTGATTTTTATTTACCTATTTATTTAAACAACTTTATTGTTATATTACTACTCTTTCAGGCAACCCATACTTAAGAACTTATAGAACTATAAGTGTTTATGTATATTTCCCGAGTATCATAATATAAAAATTACGACTCAGTGTATAAGTAAGACAGAAAGTGTATGGCAGTATGAAATATTAATTATTAACAATATTCTGTAAAACAAACATGCAAAATCAGCAGTCGACTTAAGAAACGTAAGCAATAATTTTAAATAGGTACTTTCAGTAGCTGATACCTATAAATTGGCCCACTGCACGAGCTAGAAGCCATGCGTATGTTAATAGTACACACTAAAACTATTCTATCAAACACATTTTGTTTCTCAGAAAATAAGGAAGGTCTGGCGGCAGTGGGATCTTGCTCTATAATGATTAATGTGGACGGGCGGTTTTCTCAAGCCCGCAGCTAAGCCGTATGACGGACGAAAACTTTCCTTTACCCGATAAATCCTAAGCTGTAGATATGAGCAGATAACGTTACATGGAAAGTAAAAGCCTCCGAATAACACTGTCTGGCGATGTATAGGAGTCTATAGTAAACAACGACGATACGACAACTGACGGGACAAGATATATTTTAACAAAAAAAATATATATATAGAATAAATCAAATCAAATCAAATGGTTTATTCAAAATAGCTACCTATTTTGATAAACCATTTGATTTGATAATTTACAGACATTATTTTGAAAGTCTGTTGTTGCATTTGTAAGATGTTATAGTGGTGATAATTTTTACGCAAACTTAAAAACTAAAGCTACGAGAGTTCCAAAGGACAAAATAGGAGGAAATATTACTAAAGGACTTAAAGAGGCAGTGATAGCCTCGTCGGCCACCTATTCGGGCAGTCAGGGGCTCATTCCCGGACACATACCTCTAACTTTTCGGAGTAATATGCGTTTTAAGCAATGAAATATCATTTGCTTTAACAGTGAAGGAAAACATCGTGAGGAAACCTGCATGTGTGAGAGTTCTTTATAATGTTTTGAAAGATGTGTGAAGTCTGCCAATCTGCATTTGACCAGCGTGGCAGATTATGGCTTAAACCCTCCTCATTCTGAATAGAATAGAATAGAATAGAATAGAATAGAATAGAATGTTTTTTTATTCATGTAAACTTTTTACAAGTGTTTATGAATAGTCAGGTAGTTTAATTTACCACTGGTTCGGAACGCCGTACCCACCGAGAAGAACCAGCAAGAAACTCGGCGGTTGCTCTTTTTAATTTTTCAATTTACAATGTTATTATACCGTACTATACAAGCCATTGCAGCCCCGTGCATTGCTGGAGCGAGTCAAATCCAAGCTTTTTTATCGCTAAGATGATGATGATGATTTAAAAAAGTATAATCACTATAAACAGTCTACATTGAAGCTTGTTGTAAGTATAAATCAATCGAATGGTCCCGGAAGTTAGGCTATTAAGCTTTCAGGATATGTTTTTTTTTAATTTATAGACTAGCGCTTGGCTGCAATCAGACATAATATATGTGATTGCACAATATGCAGACTGCAGAGCAGACATAGTTCATAGAACCTTACAGACTTCTAGCAGAAAATATACGTCAGTGAATATTTTTCTCGTGTTATTATTTTTACTGAAGCTTTTTTCAGTAGCACGGTACATGAAAATCCGTGGTTGATTCTATGTCTTTTGAACGGAACGACGCGACGGAAGAACACTTTCGAATAAGCATCAACGTAATCGCAATTACCTGTCGTTTGGTGTAAACACAATGATACTAAATCACGGCAGATAAAAGACAATAGTGAGAGCAGATTCTGACGCGGTCGGGTGCTCTGAACGGTTGTTCATATTCAAAACGACTGTTTGTTAGATTGTAATTACCATATCTTTGTATAGTTATTTAAGCTAGGCTTTATTTATATCGGTTATCACTTTGTCGAATCTGTTCATGTAAGGTAAAATAATTAGTGAAAGCGGAAGGACAAAATACTTTTTCCAAATGCATGTGTCGGGGCAAGTAATTTTAAAATTCGTAAAAGTCTTGTCACACCATACAAACTTAATTTTAGAGGAAGAACTTGAAACTTATAAATTGTTGAAACTGTTTAAGAAAATGACACGAGTGTATTTTATAAGAATTTAATTAAAAAGCAAAACATTTGGTCCGAAAAATGAAAATAGGGAGAGCATTTTTAAATTAATATGATGAGAAATACTTCAATTTATTCAGATACGTTCAAGGAAAATCGTTCAATCGTTGCAAAAAATTTTCGACACCGTCAACCGATGTGCTGATCTGATCCTATTCAACAATAAAATTAGTTCACTTTTTCATCTACCATCTGCGATGAAGCTATTACGTCTCGTTTCTCTACATTCTACAACAATTTGAACTTTTTGCTACTCTTCGCGAAATGAGAGTATTAAAAAAATTGTATTTTTTTCAAATTAAACAAAAAACAATTAACGCATTTAAGGCGTCATTATATTGAGCAACCACGACTGCAATAAAAAAATCGTGATATCCCAAGGTGTGTTCAATGTGGGTACATCCTTATGACTGACAATTTATTTTTATGCGAGGTTTTGTACCTACAGATATAAATAGCGAGGTAAATTTGTACCTATACAAATAACATCAGGTAGTTTAAAATGTAGGTACCTATCTAATTGAAAAAATAAAGATGATATTATTATTACTCATAGTGAACTTGATTATAAGCTCTGCTAGCCTCTAGTGGTTAGGACGCCGCCTTCTAATCGGAGGTCGGGGGTTCGATCCCGGGTACGCACCTATAACTTTTCGGAGTTATGTGCGTTTTAAGTAATTAACAGTTGCTTTAACGGTGAAGGAAAACATCGTGAGGAAATCTGCACGCCTGAGAGTTCGCCATAATGTTCTCAAAGGTGTGTGAAGTCTACCAATCCGCACATGGCCAGCGTGGTAGACTATGGTCAAAACCCTTCTCACTCTGAGAGGAGACCCGTGCTCTGTAGTGAACCGGCGATGGGTTGATCATGAATAGTGAACTTTATTCTTTTGGATTAAGTGTGAATTCATGATGACCATGAAGATGGTAAAGATGCTACAGTTAAGGTGTTCGTGACCGCTCCAGGTGATTAGGTAACCAAGGACCTTTTCATTTTTGCCATTTGCACTTAATGTTACTTGCGGTTATATTTTACGCCACAGTTGTGAAATTGTTTCATGTTTTTTTGACGTGAATTCGTTTTTGTCACAATAGTTCGTGATTTTAAAACATGCTCTATTTTAGTATCAGATTTATAACAGTCAAGATGGCAATGGTTCGTTTTAATAGTGTTTTTTTGTAACAGACTGGAGAACTTGTAAGTACTTTTAAAATCCTTCAAAGCTCGCGCACCGAAGGTTCCATACTATAGTCGCATTCTATCGTCATTTTGCACGATAAACCAAAAAAGATTATGCATAAAAATAAATAAAAATCAGTTTTAGAATGTACAGGTAAAGCCCTTTCATATGATACCCCACTTGGTAGAGTAATCTTACTTTATAAGTTGAAAATACTAATTATTTGTTCAAAACACTTTTTTTGTGATGTGACCAGTTCACAGTTTTCAGATTTTTCCCCTGATGTCTGCAATAAGACCTACCTACCTACCTGCCAAATTTCATGATTCTAGGTCAACGGGACAGACAGCAAAGTGATCCTATAAGGGTTTCGTTTTTCCTTTTGAGGTACGGAACCTTAAAAAATACAACAAGTTTTTTAAATATTGGTAAAAAATAGGCATAGAATATATTATTACAATTTGTGTCGCAACAAAACAAGAATGTTATTAATATTATTATGGTTATAGAAAGTAAGGACAAGATATTAATTTATTTATCAGTTACGAGTAGATATTGTTAATTAAAACACTACAAACAATTCATAGAGCTAAACAATACAGTGCTGTGGGAAGTCGATTTCATGTTATTAAGCTACGTTTACAATTCAATGCAAATATTTCGATGTTAAAAATGTCCAACACGTTATTTATGGCATCGACGATATTTGGAATTTATCTTTAAATGTTTAGAAAATTGTATAGAAAATGTTGTTAGCTGATCAAATGTTTGGTGGTGGTTTATTTTTAAATTTATATTGGCATATTAAAGGATAATCATCAAGTATCTAAATAGGTTCATCAAATCATTATCTTTAAGAAGAAAAAAATTAAAAAATTATTGACATAAAAATATTTCATATCTTATTTATAAAAAAAAATATTAAAAATTATCCGTCTGTCTGTTCGATACCAATATGCGTTCACGCATAGTCAACTAGTTTAGTTGAAACTTTGTACAGTTGTTATTGCACTTGCTTAAATGTTTCTGACTTATATGCGACAGGTTAATAGTATATTTTATTTTATGCGATTTTAAATCTAGATCAAGCCTGATTTATTGGCAATTATGAGAATAATGTTTTGATCTAATCAAATTATTAACACTAGTATCAAGTCTGGGATATTACTATACAAATCACAATGTGATCTCAGCTTAAGGAGATCTCGTGAAGTGAGTCAGGGTCAACCACAGTCATACGCAGACAAATACACAAGTGCTATCGGTATAAAGATGGGAGTACATAACGTATAATTCATAAAGATGAAGGTGAACGCGGCACATATTGTGTTTATGATCATTGTTTAGTGAACAGATAACAAGTTTAGCAGACGCTAGTTAAGTTATGCGTGAGTTTATGGATAATGCACAAGCATAAAATGAATGGTAGGCTGACGTAGACAGCTGCAATGTAAAGAAAAGATGAGAAGCTTCTCAATAGGTTGGTAAATTAACCACAAAATGATTGGTAGTCTGTGTAGATAACTACAACGGAGAGAAAAGAAATATGTAGTGGTAAGAAGAGTAAAGTCGCAAGAGAAGCTTGTCAAAGTTGGTAAATTGACCATAAAATGATTGGTAATCTGATGTAGAGAACAATGTAAAGAAAAGAAACAGTGGAGAGAAAGATACATTTGCAAGAGATAGGCTTCTCAATAGGTAGGTGAATTCCACACTCTCACTTATTGAAGTCGGGTAGATACCATTATTACATAGGTACTGCTAATAAAAAATAGCAATAAATAGTGTTTTAGTCTAGTACTAATTGTAGCAGTAAAAATTAAAATCGATTTACCTAATAAATTATACATGACGATTCGCAAATAAAATCTTGTACAGTCGCAGGTAATAAAGTTTCCGCATTCAGTAATTATTCAAAAAAACACGTTTACAAAATTCCTCGCTCCCTCTCCTTAAACGATCAATTACGAATGTTCGTCATCGCGAAAATTGCATTCACTTGTTTAAAAAAATTCATTAATCGTAATCGTCTGCATAATTCCAACCTTTGTTTATTATGAACATGAACAGTAATAATTCATTGAATTTCACGCGGACAAGTATAATCTCACTTCAATCATTAACACCAAGGGTATCTGTGGTCAAAGCATGCGAAAATCACCCTTGTAGGTAACTGAATAAAGGGTATAATGGATTCAAATTGATGCGTGTAAGATAATGACGATACAAATCGCGAAGGGAGCATGTGACAGTTTTAAAATTGCGCCGGCGCGTCTTGAAAAATGACGCTCTTGGTTGTCTGATCGCGCTGTTGTTTCAGAGAAAAATTGTCCAATAAAAAGCTTGATTATAATTTGAATTTATAAATAACCACCTATTAAAGTTCCACTTCTAAACACGAAATACCTCTTTTCTTGAAAAGTGTAGTGTATAAGCAGAGCAATTAGACTTTGCCCCTATATATTTCACACTTTCTAACAGTGTACGGGATTCCTCAATACATTTTGCCTTCACAGAAGTATGATTTGTTTGGCAATACTAACCAACCAACAGAAATGGAGAATCGCGATAAAGGCTGTGCGATCTGAAACAGCAAAAACCAATGGCGTGTATCACATCATCCGAGCAGCCAAGAGTGTACGAATAAGATGAGGAAAGAAGATTTATCTGGGACTATTGTGAATAAGATTTTTACTACATATATTGACATTAAAGTGCATAAAATGAAATTTTCGAATGTATTCCATCTCAATGTTGATCACACATAGAAACTATTGTTTTATCCCCCTTCGGGCTTACTATGTATTCTATTATCAAGATCCTTTAACTTGAAGTCAATTGCAACAAAGAGATAATCTTGATCCTTTATCAAATAGATCACTTTTTAGGTATCACCATTTGTCATTCACTAACGAAGGTCAACTGGACGTCACGACCCTATAAATTAATCCAATGAGATTAGTTGATTGATATTCGCTAAGCTGACATGCATGGCTAGATATCAATACAATTAAACATTTCATAACAACAACTGTCGAATCGAAACGACTTTATTAGATAAGGTACCTATTGCTTGAATGGATAATTGGAACTCGTTTTGAACTGCAAGGCATTATAATAACAAAAGACAATAGTAAAGAAAGAAGTCAACAATACAAAAATATTCTAAACTAAGTAAGAAACACCTTAGGCAGCCAAAAATATAATAAATCTGTAGATGTATGAATAAGTAAAGTAAGGTTAAAGATAATTGAATTAAAACGGTACTTATTAAAAGTAGAAATAAAAGAACAGTCATCATTTCATTAAGCTTGATTACCAAACGCAGCGAAGGGAAAGAAATCAAAGTCCTTGAGAGCTGACCCGACTGGGTCACGCATAAGCCAAGGCCGAGTCGATATCACGATTAAATCAAATGATTACATGATGCGTCATTCCGTATTTACAACCAGTGCTGTAATCATACATCAGCTACATCAAATACATGGTATTGTAAACGTGATAGAGCACGTAGTTACGTAGTTTGAGGAAGGGTCAGGAAAAGGGCCTTTGAAAATTTAAGAGGTTTATGAGTATTTATAAATTAATCATGAACAACCCATCGCCGGCTCACTAAAGAGCACGAATCTCCTCTCAGCATGAGAAGGGTATGGCCGTAGTCCACCGTGCTGGCCAAGTGCGGGTCGGTTGGATTTATAGATTATCAAAAGAATTTAATTGAAGAAAAATAATTTGAAGATTTAAAAGGATCAATAAAATTCTGTAAGTTTATTATAGATTCATAAAATAAATATAGCAAAATGCTAAATGCACCTAGAGATATGTGGATTTATAGACTGTAGAGGACATGAGCTGGAAAGAGGCGCTTTTGAAAACACGCTATAGAGAGGGTTGACCAAGCCAAAGAAAACCCAGGGCTGCAAGGACTTTACCGCTTTAAAGATCATGACAGAATAAAAGAATGAATACGGTGAAAACGGAAAAGGTAAACATAGATGATCGAAAACACGTTAAGTAGAAAAAAATAGATAAACAAAAACGGCTCTTTTGCTCTATATTAAATACTTGACATGGTTATGTTCAACTGGCCTAAAGGTATACAAAAAAAAACAATTCACTCATTGAATCAACAAGGTCCGTGTGGGTCACGCACCGACCAAGGCCAAGTGGATGTCACGATCAACAATCAAATAATTTGAAGATGATTCACCGGTTATTGCTATACTTAATTGGGTGTACAAGTGAACAAGCAGCTTCGATTGTGATGGTACTTAATACACTTTTTCTGGTGCAACAGGAATATGGATGTACGTTAATAAAACCAGTTTGGTTGACTAAAAAGTTGAAGATGGCGTGCATAATGATTTAATGATAGAATTATCTTCAGTGAGGTATTTTGCGCGTAATTTTATAAGTACATATTTGTAAATCAGAAGATGTTACTACTGTCATCTATGTATGTATAAAATACTGAAATTGTTTAGAAGAGTGTTTACAAAGCAGATTAAAGGGGCTAATAAAAATAAATCTAAATATATGAAAGGTAGAGGTGACTGACTGATCTATTAACACACAGCTCAAACTACTGGACGGACGGAATATTTGGCATACATATAGCTGTTATGTCGTAGACATCCGCTAAAATTCAATTCAGTCATTAGCGATTAACTTCATAACAGTCTTATGTGAGATCTAAACATAGTAGAAAAATCTGAGCTCAATACTTAGTTGTATGTAATGTATTGTGCTTGACATCAAATGACCTATGATTTAACATCCACAGAAGAAATGTATCTAGCGATCTTAAAGATACAGTTCAAAGTGCTGTCCAAGTTAGTAATAAAGAATGTGATTTCTATTTATACGGTAGATAGGATTTTGGGAGGTCATAAGACGTGTACGATTCGAAATCAAATAAATACAATATTAATAAGATATTTTATATCGTGTGGAGAGAAAGTTGATATATGTCACTTTAGAGGTGTTACATAAGGAATTTAAAATTCATCTAGCTGGTTTGAGATACGGAGTCCCGGTCGACGGTCGGTCTGTGAGCTCGGAGTCATTATTCAAGATCTTTATCATTACAATGACAAAAATGAAGATATGTACTTCAACATGACCCCAGCATTTATGTAGATTTCTCCTATTATTCTGATTCATAACGGAATCTGATTAAAAACCAAAAAAATGATTTATGAAAGAAAAAGAAATATTATGACGTAGACATCCGCTAAGAAAGGATTTTCGAAAATTCAACCTCTAAGGTGGTGAAATAGGGGTTTGAAATTTGTGTAGTCCACGCGGACGAAGTCGCGGGCATAAGCTAGTAACTAGATACTTGCTAAGTGTATCTGGTAGCATTGCATTATCTATTAAAATATTTTTCTAGCAGTACGATGTAAATAGATTGTTTCCTTGGTACATAGAAAGACAATGCTGCGTTAGTATACAAGTGTGAATAAGATGCAGATTCTTTAATTTATACTTCAGACACCTCATGATGCTAGGTATTTAAAATTGCAATACACATGTGACTGGATAATACATCATGTTCCCAGGTCTCGGCTAGATCTATTGAGATGCGGAGCGCGAAGGGCTATGGGGTGACCAAGAGTAAATATAAGGAAACAGGACTTCATCATCATAATCAACCGATAGATGTCTGCTGCTGGACACAGGTCTCTTCTAGAGACTTCCGCAAGCCTCAGTCTTAAACCGCCTGAATCCAGCGGCTCCCTGCGACTGCTTCATCGATCTGATTGATCTTGATTTTTGATCTCGTCAGTCTACCTAGTGGGGTGTAGGCACAGATAATTCAACCTCAAGAGTACGCATATACAAGGTTTTGTATGAAAACAAAATCGTAAAATGTTGGCGGGGGACAGGGTAGAATGCTTTGTTGTGATTGGTGGACTCAAAGGTCATGTAATCAAGACGATGATTTTTTGCATGGGTATAGATAAAGACCTCGAGAGTATGTAGGCTACTTTTTATCCCGGAAAATCAAAGAGTTCCCACGGGGTTTTTTAAAACTTAATTCCACGCGGATGAAGTCGCGGGCATCAGCTAATAATTAATAATGTAATAACCTTTAAAAGAAGTCAATTCAAGAAGAGTCAATAAATTCAGAATGGGTATTTGAATAAGGTTTTTTCTTTGTACAGCAACTAAGGATAATGATAGAACTGTAGATAAATGATATAAGAGAGTTTATGAACTGTTTCCAAGAATCATTTTGTTGAATTCCAAACTTTAAGAATCACAGACAGGTGAATTTTTTTTTATTGAGGACATGTCGTAAAATATATCCAACACTCGGTCACCCTACCCCTAGGGACTCATTGTAATGCGTGTCGCGCTAGGGCGATTGTTTCAGCAAATGCCCTTGTGGGGCAATGCCTTTAACTATGACGTGAATGAATTTTCGCGCTTCACTTCTTTGTGGCAGAAATAACTAGAATTTGTTTTGCAAATCTGTGATGTGATTTGCATAAATCCATACTTATTTTTTTAGGGTTCCGTACCTCAAAAGGAAAAACGGAACCCATATAGGATCACTTTGTTGTCTGTCTGTCTGTCTGTCTGTCGGTCTGTCAAGAAATCTACCTACTTCCCGTTGACCTAGAATAGTGGAATTTGGCAGGTAGGTAGGTCTTATAGCAGACATTCGGGGAAAAATTTGAAAACCGTGAATTTAGGGTTAGATCACACAAAAAAAAAATTGTGATCATGAACTAATAATTAGTATTTTCAACTTTCGAAGTGAGTGACTATATCAAGTAGGGTATCATATGAAAGGTCTTCACTTGTGCATTCTAAAACAGGTTTTTATTTACTTTTATGCATCATAGTTTTTAATTATCGTGCAAAATGTCGAAAAAATATGACTGTAATACGGAACCCTCATTGCGCGAGCCTGACTCGCACTTGGCCGGTTTTTTAAATTCTATTACAAGTTAGTCCTTGACTACACCTGGTGGTAAGTGATAATGCAGTCTTACATGATAGCGGACTAACTTGGAAGGGATATGGCAGTTTTTTGTTACGCCCTTATTGGTTTTTACACGGCGTCGTACCGGAACGCTAAATCTAAATATATAAAAGGAAAAGGTGACTGACTGACTGACTAACTGACTGGCTGACTGATCTATCAACGCACAGCTCAAACTACTTGACGGATCGGGCTGAAATTTGGAATGCAGATATCCATTACGACGTAAACATTCGCTAAAAAGAATTTTTGAAAAATTCAACCCGCAAGAGAGAAAAATAGGGGTTTGAAATTTTTGTAATCCACGCGGACGAAGCGAAGTCGCGAGTATAAGATAGTTATAATATAATACGGTTTCTGCGATTTGTTTCTCATTTAAATCAGCTAAGTAAAACTAAAGTATAATCGTCGTACATGTATAGCATAGCAACATATAACAATAGTAGCTCGTTCACTTTGACAAAGTCCCATGAGTTAAACACGCGAGCCGAAGATACAATTTTGTCAAATTGTACCTCCCTCACGCGCGGCCTGTAGTCTGCTTGTACGGTAATGAGAGGACATTAAAACAGAGCTGGGTAATTGTTTGCCAGCATGCGAACATAAACGGTGTTCTGCTTTCAGGATAGTGTTGCCAGTTAACACACTTACGTCGGGACGACTATTGTTACCTACTGCAATTTCATATAGAATTATCTACCTAATGTTTACTGTACTTTACTTATTCAAAGTAGGTATAGTCCGCGACAGATTGAGATGCCAATCGGGGTATGAGGTATCATTCAGTGTTAAACTGTCCACTAAGTCACCCCATAGGCCTACATTGCCGTCGTATTAAAAAAAACCGGCCAAGTGCGAGTCACGCTCGCGCAACGGGGGTTCCGTATTAAAGTCATATTTTGTCGACATTTTGCACGATAATTCAAAAACTATGTTGTATAAAAATAAATAAAAATCTGTTTCAGTATGCACAGGTGAAGCCCTTTCATATGATACCCCACTTGATATAGTTATCTTACTTCGAAAATTGAAAATACTAATTGTTAAGTTCATGACAACAATTTAAGTTTTTTTGTGATGTAACCACAAATTCACAGTTTTCAGATTTTTCCCCGAATGTCAGCTATAAGACCTACCTACCTGCCAAATTTCAGACAGACAGACAGACAGACAGACAACAAAGTGATCCTATAAGGGTTCCGTTTTTCCTTTTGAGGTACGGAACCCAAATTGCAGCACACCTCAAGAAGTCCCCTCGTGTGAATATTATAAAGTGGTTACTTATAAATGTTAAGTTGACATGAACTAACGGTGCCGGTGATTTCGCGCTAGATGGATTAACTCCGGTTTGTGTCACAGGTTCGATTTCCTTTCCGAGAGTTGATTAATTGAGGTTAATTCCAATTAAACTGTTAGTAAGTATGAGTTGCCTGGAAGAGAACACTTTAGTGACATACAAGGTCACCCTTTGTTTTTACGTTTTTATTCCTTACTTGGCTTATGCTCGTGACTTCGTTCGTGTGGACTACACAAATTTCAAATCCCTATTTCACCTCATTAGGGCTTGAATTTTTAAAAATCCTTTCTTAGCGCACGTCTACGTCATAATAGCTATCTGCATGCCAAATTTCAGCCCGATCCGTCAAGTAGTTCGAGCTGTGCGTTGATAGATCAGTCAGTCAATCACTCACCTTTTCCTTTTATATATTTAGATATTTAGATAATATTATGGAACTTTATTGGTATGGTAAATAGATAATTAAGAATCCTTTACGAAATGATTCAAAAAAAATCTCTCGATATAGTCCTAGGAATCCGCAATTTAGATATTTAATTAGGTAAAGGATTTATTATCAGATGTTAGTAAAAATAACCGGAATCGGCTTAATGTATTTTCCGAAGCACGAGGGAAACGAAAAGGCCTTTGGACCTCCAAAGTAGGTCACCCGTCTAGTTACCGTCTAGGGTCGACGTTGCTTAACAAGCGCAATCGATTCATAGGCACTGTCACAGGTAGGCCACACTTCGTCGGTTTTGGTTGCAATGCATATTATGAAATATTTCGCTTGTTAAGTAACACTGACTCATGTCCTTAACAGGATGGGGGATCTTTCTCTCATATTTCTCCTACATTGTTTCCCTTTTACACCCTGAAGAGTTCCTAATCGTCGGTTTTACTTGCAAATGTCACAGTAGAGAAACGGTGGAGAGAATAAAGTTAAACTCAAATTATTTATTCAGCATAGGTAAAACTTTACGCTTACTGATGGTCAAAATTTTAAATTCTAAGATGATGTAGTGATGATGGTGATAATACGTACTTAAAACTAAAGCTACGGAGGTTCCAAACGCGCCCAGGTCTGAGAAGAGGCCACAACAAACTCTGCCTCAAATATAAGTGCAAAAAGGCATTGCCTATCCAGTCAGTTAAATTCACTTTATGCGCGCCACACCAACACCGCCACACAACAGCAACGTGTTGTTAAAATTACTTAATAAAAAAATAACACTATAAAAAACTTGAAAATGTCTACCGAAAAAATTGTTTTTGTACATCTCCGCTTGCATTTATTAAGGAAACATTGCAATTACGGCAGATTTGCGAAATGTCCACCCTCATTACGTAGGTAGGTACAATTTACGGTAAATAAACAAAAAACCTGCCAAGTGCGAGTCGGACTCGCGCAGCGAGGATTCCGTACTCGGGTATTTTTTCGACATTTTGCACGATAAATCAAAAAGTATTATGCATAAAAATAAATTAAAATCTGTTTTAGAATGTACAGATAAAGCCCTTTCATATGATATCCAACTTGGTATAGTTATCTTACTTTGAAAATTGAAAATACTAATTATTATGAACACATCTTTTTCCTTTACTTGTGCTACAAGACCTGCCTACCTGCCAAATTAATTGCCTAGGTCAACGGGAAATACCCTATAGGTTTACTTGACAGACACGATAGACGGACATACAGAAAAACAACGATCCTATAGAGGTTCTTTTTTCCTTTTGAGGTACGGACTCCTAAAAATTATGGAAGGGACGGAAAATAACCTAAATAATTGTCGCTCAAGGTCGGCCAAATAACGCGTTTGAGTCGTATAATTACGTAAGGATGCTGCCGAGTTAAAACACCTATATCAAGACGTTATAATAAAAGAGTAGATGTACCTATCAAGTTAAGTAGTAGTTATAATAAAAGAGTGTTGTGGATGTTATCTGTTGAACATTAACCCAGAAAAGTCCGGCAATTTTGGCAAATTACATAAATTATGGAATTATTAATATAAATGACAAAGAATATTGAAATATTCGAATTAAGGAACTTTGGATGAAGATAATGTAAACATGTTTCATTACAGATAATAAACTCTAATGTAAGCTCGTTTAGTTACAGATAATAAAGTTTTTTATTAGTAATTATTAAGATATATACTCTCATTTTATAATATAATAGCTTATTCCAGCGACTTCATCCGCGCGACTACACAAATTTCAAGCCCCTATTTTACCCTCTTAGGAGATGAATTTTCAAAAATCCTTTCTTAGCGGATGCCTACGTCATAATAGCTATCTGCATGCCAAATTTCAGTTCGATCCGTCCAGTAGTTTGAGCTGTGCGTTGATAGATCAGTAAGGCAGTCAGTCAGTCATCTTTTCCTTTTTAAATATATTTAGATTTACTTTCGGTTTTTTACCTATGACAAATGACAATTACTTAAAAATTATGCTTTATTCACAATTTGAAGCCGTGGCAATAAGCCAAAAATACACGTCGGTCTTCAGTTGCTCCGGTGCACTGATGACTCCGGTGATTGAAGCACAAACAAACACACTTTCGCATATTTATGACTATACTATAGACTAATTAATTATTAACATTTCTATTAATATTGTTTTTTACAATTTTTCTATAGAAACTGCGTTCAGTTACAATATATTATGCCCTCGTGTACCGTACCTACTTTGAAAAATAAACTGGTAGAACCCGTAATATTTCTTACTCTTAAAAATAGAGTTGAATAGATTTTCGCGGATGTAGTCGACGTACTTTAGACAAAAACCACCATGTATGTATGTATGTATGTATGTATGACCTATCGCAAATCGATTAATGAACCAGAACGCGATAACCGGTAGTAATCTAATTAGAACTGGTGCCGACAACGATTTCGATACAGCTTTTGCACCGAAATGATTTATAATCGCTCTCAAACGCTTAATTGCCGCGAGCTAATGTTTGTAATAAACAAATCGTTGCCTTGCTGAACAGATTTATCTTCCGATGCTTATCGTATTTATATCAAGTGTTGAAGTTTGCACGCGGCATAACTAGATGGCGTTGTAATGATTAACCTCGCGCTGATGAAGTATTTATGCGACGATAATATGGAAATAAATGTAAAGA
Source organism: Maniola hyperantus (assembly GCF_902806685.2). Lineage (NCBI taxonomy): Eukaryota > Metazoa > Arthropoda > Insecta > Lepidoptera > Nymphalidae > Maniola > Maniola hyperantus. The sequence goes on from NC_048538.1 coordinate 2,327,638, forward strand.
GGTCAATGCTTGCTTATAAATGTAAATCCGTCCTATATAATATAGGTAATAAATGAGAAATATATCTATCTATCTGTTATTTTTTTCATTGCGCAACGGAACGGACACTTATGTTTTCTGTTATTTTCTACACATTTTCAATTTAGGAATTCGAAGAATTCCTACGAAATTATTAATAAACTACAATAATAAAGACTTATCAAATCTCCACGGACCAAAATTCGCAATTTAACGATAATTAAGAATTAAGGTTTACGTTTACTAAGTTAATGTATTTTTATAAATACTAATACTCTTAAAAATTTATAGTAACACTGTAGGTACATGTGAAATGTCCAAATTAACAAAAAAACTGAACTGATCATAATAATAATCTAGATACACAGATATCTAGCATTGAAAATAACTTATCAAAGACATTTTAATAAATAATAATATTACCAGCATGTCGCCATTGTTATAAATTATTACCTAACGGCAATTAATGAAATAAAATCGCAATTAAGACAACAATGCGAACGTTTAAGCATTCCATTAATCTGATATCTACACGAATCCATTCAGTGAATTCAAGAAACCACGAAGATAGCGTTTTTTTGTTTTCTGTCTATGTTTTGCTTGCGTAACATCGAAAATGATTGGAATAGTAAAATAAGAAATAAGTAAGAAGAAAGTTAAGATGTACCTAATTTAAGTGCATTTTCTTCCTCCTTGTAGTTTTAATTTTTTACTTTGATAGCCATTATTATGACCTAAGCGTTGTTTTTTGGCCCCTTCTAACCCTTTCTCCGTAGTGTTCTCAAAGGAGGGTGAAGTCTACCAATACGCACTTGGATTCCACGCTTCCCGCCGCCTGAATCCAGCTTCTCCCTGCGACTCGTTTGATGTCGTTTGTTCACCTAGTGGGAATCTTCCAACGCTGCGCTTTCCGGTGCAAGGTCGCCATTCTAGCACCTTGGATCCCAAAATCTATCGGTTTTTCGAACTATGTGGCCTGCCCATTGCCACTTCAGCTTCGCAACCCGTTGAGCTATGTCGGTTATTCTGGTTCTACAAGACAAACAAACTCCAAGCATAGATAGCTCTCTACGTCGCCCGCTGAGTGACTCTGAGCTTTCTTCTGAGGCCCATAGTCAGCGACCATGTCTCGGATCTATAAGTCATATTATACCTGGCTACACGCTACCGTTAACGAATCACTTAGCTTTCGCGGCACGTCCTCACAACTCTTCCGCACCGCCCCACTACCGCAGGAACCTACTCAATTATTCGTTATGCCTGTAATACATTATATCTTAAAAGGCTAGCTTTTCCATGTATATCTAAGGCGGTGCGTCAATCCAGTGACAGACACGAGCGGGTAGACGAATACGGAAAAAAGGGAAAACTGCGTAATTCGTGAAAGTTAATGAGAAACGAGTCGTACGCCATCGGTTTCTAATGTTTGTTTTGATTAACTTTAACTATGGACATGCAAGTCAACTTAATGCTTAAGTAGGTGGCTATTTATATATACTTACTCAATTATCAGCTCTCACTCAATGACCAAGTTAATAAGTTGCATTTCGTTTTTCTACTAAGTTTCTACTTCTGTAGACATTTACATACCTACTCCAAAGACAGCTATAATATTGAATAGGGTATTAGGTACATCAATACATGCCTGTCGTAGAGGCGATGGCCGTTGGAGACCGAAAAGTTCTTGAGTGGAGACCGCGTATAAGCAAGCGTAGTGTGGGACGCCCTCCAGCACGATGGACCGACGATATAAAGAGGCTAGCGGGAAGTGGCTGGATAAGGAAGGCTTGGGACCGGGTGTGGTGGCGCTCATTTGGTGAGGCCTATGTCCAACAGTGGACTTTCACAGGCTGATGATGATGATGATTATGCTTATTCTGTAAGCCCACGACCATCGGCTTCACCACCATGTTAACGTTGAGGCTATTCAGCACTCGAAGTAACGGAGATAAAGTGAGATGACGAAAAAGGAGTAAACCTTTTGAGTTAGTGCGTAGAGATTTTTTTAATTTATAGAGAAGCGCTTGGCTGCAATCAGACCTGATGGCAAGTGATGATGCAGCCTAAGATGAAGCGCGCTAGCCTAGAAGATGCCTATTCACTCTCGACTTGAAGGTACCCATATTATAATGGGAGGGGAAAATTGATGCTGGAAGGGTGTTCCAAATCTTAGCGGTTCGGAATAGAAATGAGGAGGCAAATCGCTTCGTACGTATTTGTGGAATTTCGACTACGTACGGGTGCAGACCTTGGCGATGCCTTACGGTACGATAGTAGAATAGTGAAGGAGGAATCAGGTTGAAAAGTTCTTTCGCATACTCTTCGAAATATTTGAGAAAGTGTTTAGTGTACCTACTAACGGTTAGGTAATTAACGATTGATCAAATCGTTATTTAATTAGGCACATTAGGTAGTAAATATTTCCAAGAATGTTAGGTAGTTTTTAGGGTTCCGTACCTCAAAAGGAAAAACGGAACCCTTATAGGATCACTTTGTTGTCTGTCTGTCTGTCTGTCTGTCTGTCCGTCTGTCTGTCAAGAAACCTACAGGGTACTTCCCATCGACCTAGAATCATGAAATTTGGAAGGTAGGTAGATCTTATAGCTGACATTTGGGGAAAAATCTGAAAACCGTGAATTTAGGTAGATCACACAAAAAAAATTAAATTGTGGTCATGAACTAATAATTGGTATTTTCAACTTTCGAAGTGAGATAACTATATCAAGTGGGGTATCATGTGAAAGGTCTTCACCTGTACATTCTAAAACAGATTTTTATTTATTTTTTTGCATCATAGTTTTTGAATTATCGTGCAATATGTCGAAAAAATACGACTGTAATACGGAGCCCTCATTGCGCGAGCCTGACTCGCACTGGGCCGGTTTTTTATTTCCACGTAATTAATAATTATGTAGTAGCTGGAAAGTTATTTTATACTTCTGACCATTTAGCTAGTTAATATAACAAATTAAAAAGGATCGTAGAATATAAAGCATCTCGTAATGAACATTAACAATGTAATTAACAATCTTTAAGACATTCCGCCAATTATAAGACATCCAACTCGAATAAATTATATCAAAACGCGTTTCACATGCTCGGGATATTCGCATGTCACGCTTACTTGTTCTGTTAAGGTGACTCCACACGTTCAGTTTTAGTTACCGGAAACGAAGATTATTTTATGGTAGTTATAAAATAAAGTACTAATAGCGGTTGTTAAGTTATTTTTGTCTTAAACCGATTTTGTAATATTATTCTTACGTTACGTTAAAAGTACCTATGACAAAGTCAAACTTATGTTATAAATTAAATAGTAAATATGAGACTTACGGTTTTTGTCGGTGTATGCCCGACTAGTTGTATACATCATCTTTATTATCATCAGCATTATCAACCCATTAACGATCCACTACTGAGAACGGGTTCCCTCTCAGAATGAAAAGGGTTTAGGCCATAGTCCGCCACGCTGGCCAAGTGCGGATTAGCAGACTTCACACACCTTTGAGAACATTATAGATAACTCTTAGGTTGGTTTTCTCACGATGTTTTCCTTCTCCGTTAAAACAAAATTATATTTTAATTTCTTAAAACGCATACCTATAAATTCGAAAGTTAGAGGTGCGTACCCAGGATCGAGCCCCCGACCTTCCAAATAGAAGGCGGAAGATGTCTTAACCACTAGGCTATCATGGCCAAATAAATTAAGATCACTCACAACAAAAGTATTTATACTATAGGTATATAAAATGCGCGTGTATCGAACGTTTAAATTAAGCGAAGTAAATCTCGGGTATCGTTCATTGAGCTCGACGACGACGCAACGAATTCTTCACTTTTACTTTTAACATCCTACTAAAAACAGTGAATTGACAAAAAGCGTAGATTGTGAGATAACCCCGCGCGTGGGATCCGATTCACTACATCCAATAGATTAAATAGAAAACAGATGTTAACAGTGATTAAACGTTTTCTTTTGTGAGCGTAACAAAAAAGTAAATACGTCTCTCTTGGTAATGTTTATTGCTAGTTCTTGGCATGACTGCGCGTTGATTCTAAGATACAATTATTTGCACGTGTAACTTTTGAATCGATCTTTAAATCATCATCATCAAGATTAACCCATAGCCGGCTTACTACAGAGCACGGGTCTCCTCTCAGTATGAGAAGGGTTTGGCCGAGTGCGGATTGGTATATCTTTAGTCAGATATTCAAAAGCATTTTTTATTAAGGTATTTTTAGGAACACTAAAGTATTTGGTGTGCGTGGGAGTAGTGCGGAAGCAAGGATAATCCAGATTCGTTACTAGGTCGAGAAAAGTTAAGATTTTTTTCCTTTAAACCCGTTTCAATGGCCGAATTTATTTCTTATGGGGTCCTTTACCCATAACACAGTGGTCTACATAAAATGTAGTATTTTTATTAGTATTTTTTAATAATCGTATCTGTGTTAATAGCCCTTTTTTCTGTATGACCTTTTAATAACCAGTAGGTGTAATGAATAATTAAAATATACTTGTAGTACTTAAATGGCATTTAATAAAGGAAACAATAATCGTTTAAAGGAAGCATTAAGATTGCTCAAATTGGTTCAATTAACCATTTAATTTGCACGAAACTCAATAAGCAAACCTACTAAATGGCATGACGTATCTATTTCGATTGCTACTGGTAAAAAGTTTGAATTCCTTTGATTGCTACTGGTAAAAAGTTTGAATTCCTTTGATTGCTACTGGTAAAAAATGTTATGTAAAAAATTATGTGTTTAAATTATAGTAAAATAAAGTAATGTAAGGTCGGCGATAAATCAAAGGTCGGCAACGCATCGGCGGCTCCTCTAGTGCTGCAAATGTTCATGGGCGGCGGTAATCACTTAACATCAGGTGACACATAACTCGTTTGCTCGCTTTATCTATTTAAAAAAAAAAAAAGAATTAGCCAGCTGAAGTGGCAGTGGGCAAGCCACGTCTGCCGCAGAACCGATGGCCGCTGGGGCAGACGTGTTCTGAAGTGGAGACTACGTATCGGCAAGCGCAGTGTGGGACGACCTGCAACCCGGAAGGTGGCGGGAAGCAAATAGAGGTTTGAAATTTTTTAGTCCACGTGGACAAAGTATAAGCTGGTATGAGTTAAATGATGTTTAATTAGTCAATTTATGAGTCAATTGATGAGTTAAAACTGACGCGCGTTCTCTACAATTACTCGTTTTTTATTGTTGCTCCAAACGGAAATCAATTATCGAGTTACCGAAGAAAGTTGTACGAGAATTGCTATGTAAGGTAACGAGCGAATGTGATATTGGTTCTATCAAAGATTAATAAATTACTTTGAAAATGAGTTCAGCAATGCCATATCTACTGCGTACCGCAGACCGCTTCACTGAGGCAGGGGACTAAGACTGAAATCTATAGAGTGCACTTTGACTTTGCTTAATATCAACAGTGTTTTACACTGTTAAAACGAGACAGCGTAATATAGTTGGCATAATTTGATTCTTTTTAACAGAGAATTCAACCTCAAGAGTCCGCATATATAAGGTTTTGCTTGAAAACAATATAAAATATTGGCGGGGACAGGGAAGAATGCTTTGTTGTGATTGTTGGACTTAAAAGTCACGTAATCAAGACAATGTGCGGAATGAGGGTACCGAACGGGCGTGGGCCGACTTTTATGCTCAGCAACTGCCTAAGCTTGGCGATCGCGGGTGACCGGCTATAAGGCGTGTATAGTATACCTACTTATAATCACCTCCAGACTTTTTTTTTCAGAAAAATTATTTGGTTTACAACCAGGAGTTTACATGGAATATAAGTATTTGCGTGACCAGCATTAGTCCCTACGCTCTAACTATTCAGTATTAATTAGATTAAGAGCATGATTTAGATTTTAGCTCTTTCGCCTTTCACCTTCATGTCGTCGAATAACAAGTTGATTTATTCACTTAATGATTTTGTTGTCCATGACACCCACCAACTTACGTTATGCGTTTTGCTTTCGTTTCTAATGCGTAGGCATGGAATGCCCTTCCGGCGATTTTTACACTTACATAATTGGGATAACTTTCAAGGTGTTTTACCTACTAAGGCGAACAGTCGATGTGGGTAGGTCTGTACACAAAGGCCTTCCCCTTTACCTTATTTACCATACCTAGTCATCATCATCATCATGGTCATGTGCCGCTTTAATCTAGCAACGCTCTGCGACTCATGCAGGCTGCTCCCAGAACGCTAGCAAAAACTTAGCATTATAATACCTAAACTCAATCCAATACCAATAACCATTTGCCTCATTTTGTAGTTTTAATGATTTAGAATTTTTCAAACCCGTAATGTATAGCGTGGAAAACTCGGGTCAGTGTCCCATCTACGACGCCCAGTGGCACAGCAATTTGAACCTAGAAAGCTGAAATTTTGCACAGAGGGGTCCATTACAACTTAGTCAAGAAATAAGATACCTATTGAAATTTTCTTTCAAAAAATGTATAGCCAGTGGTTACTCGGAATGATGTAAGGATTTTAACGATACCGCGTACATCCACATCGGTTAAGGAATTTAGAAGATATGGTGGAATAAAGAAACATTCATACATATCTACATACAAGCAAACATTACAATTGTTTTTTGGGCAGTCGCGTAAAAATGACGTGAGTCGTCAGTAACATTTTCTTAATCTTTGTCACAAACGTGTAAACGACGAGCTAAAATGTGCAATAATTGGTCATAAATCAAAGAACGTAGAGAATCTTGAGTTTCTTACGAACGAAATCGAGCCGTGAGGAACACTGTGAGAGCATTCCTCGCAATTACCCGCTTTTTGTTGATTGTTCCTTTGAGCGGAAATCAATTAGCCGTTGATTTCAGCTGGCTTTCTTCAAGCCGATAATCTTTACTTCTTTGCTATAGGTGTTTTCGAAAATCGTATCAAAATTGTGTAAAGGGATTTAAGACATGCTCTTTCTAGTTTATATCTACGAGTACAGCAGATTGTGATTGCTGTTATCCAAAAGGTATAATAGAGTCAGGAACTGTGATTGTATAGTGACAATAGGTATAATATAAAGTTAAGTAAGTTATGCCGTCTTCAATATTTATTTAGTCTTTGTCACAAACGTGTTAAAATGTGCAATATTTGGTCATAACTTATCATAAATCAAAGAACATAGAACTCTCAAATTACATTCACGTAACCTATTTACCCGGGTTAGATTGTTCCTCGAAAAAATCAATCAGTTAGTCGTTTATTTCAGATGGCTTTCTTCAAGCTGATTATATTTTTACCTTTGCTACAAGTGTTAGTAGAATGCCAATTGTCAATCTTCTCTTCAATATTCAATATTTCAACACAAAATTACCTGGAAAAAAGAAACATTTGCCATTAAAAACAGATTAAACAATATCTACAAGTATTTTAATTTTAATTCAGATACAAGTTAGCCCTTGACTGCAATCTCACCTGATGGTAAGTGATGATGCAGTCTAAGATGATAGCGGGCTAACCTGGCATGTTTACCTGGTATGGCAGTTTTTATTAAACCCATACCCCTTTGGTTTCTACACGGCATCGTACCGGAACGCTAAATCGCTTGGCGGCACGGCTTTGCCGGTAGGGTGGTAACTAGCCACGGCCGAAGCCTCCCACCAGAAAAATATTTTGAAGTCCGCGTGATTAATATGTATACCCATGGCGAAATACAGCTTTCTAGTACTAATAGTCTCTGAACTAAGGCGCAGAGGGACGGACAGACAGATAGATAGCGAATCTACGGTCTACGAGAATAAGGGTTCCTTGTTTGCTACGGAACCCTAAAAATGCCCTATTGAAATTGTAATAAAGTAATTCTAATTAATCATCACCCGTGCTCAACTTAACGGCTAACACAGGTATAATCGATGGCAATTTTCACTTGTTGCCGGCCGTAAATGATCACCCGATTATAAACTAGCCGAATGCTCGACTTTCCCCGTGTTTACAAGTGGGCGAGGCCGCTAAATCAATGCGCGTGTATAAATCTAAACTGACTGATTTATTATGATTCCGGCTAAGTTGTGGGGCTAAATTGTATTTAAATTGTGTTTCGAGTGCTTTACATAAGGCGTGAAGACAAAGGGAATGACAGTCGTTTATATGCCTCTATAGACAGATGTCTTCTCGTCCGAAATTCCTCGATCTTACTATCGAATTATAGATATCGAACAGCGCGTGTTGCCAGTGATGACATATGGATCCGAGACATGGTCGCTAACTATGGGCCTCATAAAAAAGCTCACGGATACTCAGCGGACGATCGAGAGAGCTATATGCTTGGAGTTTCTCTATGTTATCAAATCAGAAATGTAGAAGTCCGTAGGAGAACCAGAATAACCGACAAAGCTCAACGGTTTGCACCACGAAGGAATAAAAACCTTCATAAGGTTGAATGGCAGTTAAGGTTCTCGAGCTTTAAGTTCGCATTTTGTACGACTCATTGGTTGTGCAGTTACTTAATTGAATAAAACCGGCCAAGTGCGAGTCAGGCTCGCGCAACGAGGGTTCCGTACTACAGTCGTATTTTCCGACTTTTGCATGATAATTCAAAAAGTATGATACATAAAAATAAATAAAAATCTGTTTAAGAATGCACAGGTGAAGCCCTTTTATATGATACCCTACTTGATATAGTTATCTTACTTCGAAAATTGAAAATACTAATTATTAGTTTATGTTGCCCACAATTTATTTATTTTGTGTGATGTAGCCACAAATTCACGGTTTTCAGATTTTTCCCCGAATGTCTGCTATAAGACCTACCTACCTGCCAATTTTCATAATTCTAGGTCAACGGGAAGTACCCTGTAGGTTTCTTGACAGACAGACAGACAACAAAGTGATCCTATAAGGGTTCCGTTATTCCTTTTGAGGTACGGAACCCTAAAAAAAGCAAAAGAAATATTTTTACATGATTTTCTTATTCGAAGATGGCAGCCCTAGGTGGCAATTACCGCAACAAGATATATTACGTGATCGCTTAGAGCCGCGTGCCGCCGCTGTGTTGACAAATAGCGACTTTCCCCGGCGGCGCAGGTGGCCAATTTTAAACATATTAACTCAAACAACTCAAATGGCGGCCTTTATTATCATTAGTTCACTTGATCACCGTGGAATAAAGGCACAAGTGGGGTTAGAAAGCGTATTCCCTAATCATTATTAACTTCAATTTTTTAAAGTCATCTGCAGTGTTAACGAACATACAATTTGCGAGTCGGTAATTTAACAAACCATAAGACTTTTACCTACTGATTTTTATAGTGGCGGCCTTTATTATCATTAGTTCACTTGATCACCGTGGAATAAAGGCACAAGTGGGGTTAGAAAGCGTATTCCCTAATCATTATTAACTTCAATTTATAAAGCCATCTGCAGTGTAAACGAACATACAATTTGCGAGTCAGTAATTTAACGAACCATAAGACTTTTAGCTACCGATTTTTATAGTGGCGGCCTTTATTATCATTAGTTCACTTGATCACCGTGGAATAAAGGCACAAGTGGGGTTAGAAAGCGTATTCCCTAATCATTATTAACTTAAATTTTTTAAAGTCATCTGCAGTGTTAACGAACATACAATTTGCGAGTCGGTAATTTAACGAACCATAAGACTTTTACCTACCGATTTTTATAGTGACGGCCTTTATTATCATTAGTTCACTTGATCACCGTGGAATAAAGGCACAAGTGGGGTTAGAAAGCGTATTCCCTAATCATTATTAACTTCAATTTTTTAAAGCCATCTATCTGCAGTGTAAACGAACATACAATTTGCGAGTCGGTAATTTAACGAACCATAAGACTTTTACCTACCGACTTTTATAGTGGCGGCCTTTATTATCATTAGTTCACTTGATCACCGTGGAATAAAGGCACAAGTGGGGTTAGAAAGCGTATTCCCTAATCATTATTAACTTCAATTTTTTAAAGTCATCTGCTGTGTAAACGAACATACAATTTGCGAGTCGGTAATTTAACAAACCATAAGACTTTTACCTACTGATTTTTATAGTGGCGGCCTTTATTATCATTAGTTCACTTGATCACCGTGGAATAAAGGCGCAAGTGGGGTTAGAAAGCGTATTTATTCCCTAATCATTATTAGCTTAAATTTTTTTAAAGCAATCTGCAGTGTAAGCGAACATACAATTTGCGAGTCAGTAATTTAACGAACCATAAGACTTTTACCTGCTGAATTTTATAGTTTTCTATTTAATGCTTTTTCGACCGACTCTGCAGTTTTCATTAAGTTCATCTCCTAATAATAATTCATTTACAAGATTTTAACGATATTCCATAAGGTAACACCTATATATTAATTATTGGTTCCGCTATGTATGGTAACACCTATATTAACAAATCTTTTTAAATTGAGGTTCACAAATAAATACCCATATTATAAATACGAAAGTGTGTAATTGTTTATTGGTTTGTCCTTCAAACACGTCGCAACGGAGCAACGTATCGATGTGATTTTTTGCATGGATATAGTTAAAGACCTGGAGAGCGACTGAAATAGGCTACTTTTATCCCGGGAAATCAAAGAGTTCCCACGGGATTTTTAAAAACTAAATCCACGCGAACACAGTCGCGAGCATCAGCTAGTTAGATCTACAAATGAATATAAAGTAAGAAACTTTCATGCATTGTACAAACCGCTTGTGATCGAAGCAAAAAAAGAAAGATCTAATCCTAACATGACGATGTACAAGTTTTATTAATCCTTATCAAATCACATGGACAATATAATTGACAGACGTCAATAGTAATCTGACGGTAATGAATCGCTTACATAAGAACACGATGAAAGCGAAGAAAGGAACTGGTATGGTCATAATGTTATTTAACGGAGAAATTCTCTCTTAAATAAAATTATACCTAACTTCGTCCGCGTGGACTACACAAATTTCAAACCCCTATTTCAACCCTTTAGGGGTAGAATTTTCAAAAATCCTTTCTTAGCGGATGCCTACGTCATAATAGCTATCTATCTGCATGCCAAATTTCAGCACGATCCGTCTAGTAGTTTGAGCTGTGCGTTGATAGATCAGTCAGTCAGTCATCTTTTCCTTTTATATATTTATATGATACCTAATGTTATTGCTGCTGGGTCTAGAAGTGTGAGACATTGGATGCTGGTTTTCTGTAATGTAAACGCCTATTAAGGATTCTTTTTAGAATTTCCAAAGCCGGCAGGTCTCATGATAAAACTCACTCGACATGTAGGTACGCATTCCTCACAACCTTGAATGGGAAGCTGGAAGAAATCTGTATATATAAAATTCAAAGTCCTGACTGACTGACTGACATACGTGAGTATAGCCGTTGAGAGATATTATATATAGTGTATACGGTATACGGTATACTAGTGTATACTCATGTATACTAGTCGGGCTAACGTGCGTCGACTAAATACGTGAGTATAGCCGTTGAGAGATATTATATATACGGTTTTCAACTCCCACAATCTTCTTAAATATATAAAATTCAAAGTCCTGACTGACTGACTGACATATATATCAACGCACAGCCTAAACCGCTGGTTCTAGAGACATGAAATTTGGAGGGTGTATTCTTTGTAGAGAGCAGGTATCCACTAAGAAAGGATTTTTTGAAATTCAACCCCTAAGTGGGTTAAATGGGGGATGGAAGTTTGTATGAAAGTCCGTCATTTTTGAAGTTACATCGATGAAAATTGGTATTTAAGCTTTCGATCAAAAATAAAAAAATACGTATTTCACGATTTTTGGAAATTCTACTACCAAGGGGGTTAAATAGGGGATGATAGTTTGTATGAAATTCCGTCATTTTTCAAGTTATTTGCATGAAAATTGGTATTTGGGTTTTCGGCAACAAATGAAGAAATATCTATTTCAGGATTTTTGGAAATTCAACCCCCACCTCGATTTTCAAAATTCCACCCGAGCGAAGCCGGGGCGGGTCAGCTAGTCTCTCATCATTTCCAATGTAACTTAATTTATTACTAGTAACTAAAATTTCGGTACATGAAAAATAAAAATAAAATGAATAAAATATGCCAGTTTTGATTCATAATATTACTAGATGATACCCGCGACTTCGTCTGCGTGAATTTAGATTTTTTGAAATACCCGTGGAAACTCTTGGATTTTCCGGGTAAAAAAGTAGCCTATGTCCTTCACCGGGATGTAAGTTAACTCTGTACCAAATAACATCGAAATCGCTTAAGCCGGACAGACAGACAGACACACTATAAATACGGATTAGTATGGATGGATAGTATGGATTATTGTCATTTGTATGTTGTACCTACTGCTATTTTCCCCTGCGAGATGTACCGAGAGGTTTTGTATAGAGCAATATGACCTTTCCTAGGCTATGCGCACAGCTCGATGACCAAAAGGGAAAATCTTTATCCACTATTTATAATTACGGAAAAGGAAATTACAGGGATGCCAGAACCCAACTTACTCGTACTTTCAACGTACGAGAGACCGGAAAACTTTCAATAAAATTCTTTCTGCTTCCCCATAAATCTCATTAAAGCCTGGTACACACACAACGCAACGGAAACTAGACTGCCTGACGTTACATTGAACGCATAATTACAATACAATTAGTTTTTTTATTTTGTCACATATGTTTGTAAATGTTGTATTAACTTATAATTGGCGACTGCACTTAGTAAGTAATATTTTCAGAATTAAGTTTTTTTTTAATGTATTAATGTAAGTAGCCGGTAGTTTATTTAATAAAAAAAAAAAAAAAAATACGAAGAAAAGTGAATTATGTATCATAACTCAACTTCTGCGCCCACAAAGAGGAAAGGCACAGATATAGCTTGCTGGTGGAGAACACCACTCTTTACTCTTTACTTTTTATCCCGAAAAATAGATGAGTTTCCACGGTTGTTTTAAAACACCTAAATACATGAGGCTTATTTTTTTTCCACTTCTCGTTATTCCAGCTCCTTTCTGCCACGTATCAGCAAATAATGGAACCGGCTTACACCTACTGTGTTCCTTTAAAATTACAATATGATTCTATTCAAGTATTAGTGAACAAGGGATAATCAAATTCCTCCAAAAGCACTGGCAGCTCCTCGCTTGAAAGCTAGTTTGTAATATTATAAGACACTTAGGTGTATTTTAACTTCGGCAAATCGGTCCAACGCGTTTCTATTCATTCAGTTCTAGGAGCCGCGTCACCCAATTTCTCACGCGATTATCAAATCAAATCAAATGGTTTATTCAAAATAGGTAATAAATTACACTTTTTGAAAGTCAGTTGTTGCATTTGTAAGATGATATAGTAGTGATAATTTTTACGCGAACTTAGAAGAGCCCACAACAAACTCAGCCGGGTATTCTTTCGCCGCCCGAGTCGGCGCGCTTTGTGTGTGTCACAGTCTTAACGGTTAAGAGCAGCCGCTCCTTAGTACTTTAGCTAATAAGGCATTAGGGTGTATGCTGTATATCTGTGAAAGCTCTTCCGTGTGACAAGTCGTTTGGACGTGTCGGAATATACCTCCATAGACATCCGTGTGGTGAACACTTTCTCACTACTCTCTTAGGTCTCGTACACATTTAAAATTTAAAAGTTGTGTATGACAAACACGTTAGGTAAGAATTTAGTTAACGCTACAAAAAAGTTAAGGCGAAAAAACTGATAAAAGCAAAATCAAAATATATGAAAAGCAGTAAAAAATTCAATACAACTGTAAATGACTTGTAAGGTGCTTGGAAATAGATCACTTATTTGAATGGTTTTTTTAGCTCATAAACTTACAGTTCGTAAAAACTGTGTTGTCTTGTCTAAAGGCAAGGATATTATACCATGGATATGTATGTTACGTTTATATTACTAGGCCATGAAAATTCGTTCTCGCTGGTGAGTAAGACAGAAGATACAAAACGCACGACAATAGAAGTGATATAACTAAGCACCTATCTAAGAATGTGAATGCCCATGTTTTAAGTCTCACTTTGTTTACTTCTACACAGATATTTACTTCTTATATTCGTATAGTATAGGTATACAATATTATTGTCTGGAGGAATAAATATTTATGAGTGGATTTATGTGTTTTATTTCCTAATTCGACCAAACCGAAAACCTAACACAGAATCTTTAGTTTGCACGATATACCTACACCAGACAGACCACAGCAATCTAAAAAAATAACCTTAGGTTTTTTTGAATAACTCTTCATTATTATAATTCAACAAAAAAACATCTAATTATGTGTAATCATGATCTCGACATGCACAAAAAGCCGTCAATATTTGCGGCGGGCAGCGAAACCGGTGGATCGCTAACACCCAAGCTAAATATTTGGTTCTGTACCTAAAAACCTTTGAGGAGTTCATAATGCGGGATAAGTGGACGTTAATTGTTACACTTAGCACAATAAGGTAACGGCATAATCTGACCACTCGAAGTTATACTTACTTATGCATAAATATGACGTAGGTCTTTAATGAGCGTGTCCGACCTGTGATGACGTATGGTGCTGGGACATAAATAGAGCGGGCTATGTTGGGTGTCTCTCTGAGGGACAGTGTTCGTAACGAGGAAATCCGTCGGAGAACCAAAGTGACTGACATAGCTTAACGAGTTAGCCAGCTGAAGTGGCAGTGGGCCACGTCTGCCGCAGAACCGATGGCCGCTGGGGCAGAAGTGTTCTGGAGTGGAGACCGCGTATAGGCAAGCGCAGTGTGGGACGACTTCCAACCCGCTGGACTGACGATCTTAAGAAGGTAGCGGGAAGTGGGTGGATGAGGAAACCAGAGGATCGTGTGTGGTGGCGCGCTCTTGGGAAGGCCTATGTCCAGCAGTGGACGGCAGCTGATTGATTGATTGATCCTTTAAGCACATAAATTATTATCCAGTCCACGTCAAGCAGTAAGCAGTGAAGTGAAATCAAGGGTTAAGGTTAACTTGTATCGGAATCTTAAAAAAAATAGTGGTCAACGAGTATAGGACCGGCCATATCGGCAAGAATCTTCACTATAATGGAGAATGTTCCGAAGAGTTGTTTGATATTATTCCACCCTCCTTTTTCTACAACCGCACCGCACGCCACCGCAAACAATTCCACCCTCACCACCTGGGTGTCTGGAGCACTTCGACCACCCGTTGTGCCAGATCCGTTTTTCCACGCACATGCAAACTGTGGAATCAACTCCCTTCGGCGGTGTTCCCATTAGATTACAACATGGAGTTATTCAAGGGGCGGACCAACAAATTCCTGAAAGGCCGGCAACGCATCGGTGGTTCCTCTGGTGCTGCAAATGTTCATGGGCGGTGGTAATCACTTAACATGAGGTGACCCGCCTGCTCGTTTGCTCGCCATTTTTATTAAAAAAAAAACCAAACTGGTTTATCTATTAGTACAAATACCTAACGGTTACGCAAGAAGAAATTTTTAGGTGTTAGTTTAAGAAATACCGTAAGTACGCCTTGTTAGAGGCATTTTGTTTGTGGTATCGATTGTGAAGGTTGCGCGAGTATCGATTTCCATTAGTACCTATTGGCCAAGTATTGGTAAAACTCGATGGATTGTCATGTAGCATCAAATATTTTTGGTAAATAATATACTCGTAGTTTTGGTAAATATAGCCGGCGCAGTTTTGAATCAATAACTATACTTGTTTGCGTTGAAAAAAAAATTTAAAAACTGTATGTAACTTATACATAGATAAACCTCAGCTTCTAAATAGTTTTAATATATTAACTAGTTGATGCTCGCGACTTCGTCCGCGTGAACTGCACAAATTTCAAACCCCTATTTCACCCCCTTAGGAGTTAAATTTTCAAAAATCCTTTCTTAACGGATGCCTACGTCATAATAGCTATCTGCATGCCAAATTTCAGCCCGATCCGTCCAGTAGTTTGAGCTGTGCGTTGATAGATCAGTCAGTCAGTCAGTCAGTCAGTCAGTCATCTTTTCCTTTTATATATTTAGACTAGCTAATGCTCGCGACTTCGTCCGCGTGGACTACAAAATTTCAAACCCCTATTTCACCCCCTTAGGAGTTAAATTTTCAAAAATCCTTTCTTAGCGGATGCCTACGTCATAATAGCTATCTGCATGCCAAATTTCAGCCCGATCCGTCCAGTAGTTTGAGCTGTGCGTTGATAGATCAGTCAGTCAGTCAGTCAGTCAGTCATCTTTTCCTTTTATATATTTAGACTAGCTAATGCTCGCGACTTCGTCCGCGTGGACTACAAAATTTCAAACCCCTATTTCACCCCCTTAGGAGTTAAATTTTCAAAAATCCTTTCTTAGCGGATGCCTTCGTCATAATAGCTATCTGCATGCCAAATTTCAGCCCGATCCGTCCAGTAGTTTGAGCTGTGCGTTGATAGATCAGTCAGTCAGTCAGTCAGTAACCTTTGCCTTTTTTATATTTAGATATCAAAAATAATTTTGATATCAAATATTGCGAACCGGCAGGAATCTGAGTCTTCCGAAGCGAGGTCGCCATTCCAGCACCTTGAGAAGTTGAGATCCCAACGTCTATTCATTAGTTACATTTTAGTATGTATTTTATAAGTCAGTCCAACATTCTTTACAGAGCCATGTTCTCGAGGCATCTCAATCAAAACGTAAAAGCAATTATAGAGGGCGCTGACCCTAGCGATTAAGTCCGGATGATGTAAAAGTTTAAAGTTCTTCACACACATCATCCCGAAGAATGCGCTTCTAAAGAATACGAGATTTGAAGAGAACAGTCCGAAGAATTTCTCACCGACTTTTCTTGGTAGCACCATAGCTTAGCAATTATTCAGATGGAGTAAGTTTTTTTATTTTTTTTCTGATACTAAGTTATCCCTTGACTGCAATCTCACCTAGTGGTAAGCGATGATGCAATCGAAGATGGAAGCGGGCTAACTTGGAAGGGGTTTTTATACGGCATCGTACCGGAACGCTAAATCGCTTGGCGAAACAGCTTTGCAGGTAGGGTGGTGACTAGCCACATCTGAAGCCTCCCACCAGACCAGACCAAATGGTAGATTATGGTCTACAGTTTCCTTATACTGAGAGGAGACTCGTTTTTATTTGTAGTTGATGCAAGGCACTCAATTGTCTGTATAGGTAGACAATTGAGTGCCGTGAATCTCATGAAAAGAAATTCCAAATTTAGCAACACTGTACTCCGTGAACACTCCATCATAGTAACTACTCTGTGGTGAATATTAATAATTCACAACAATATTCCCCATAGTGCGCTATGTACACAGGAATCCCACTTCAATATTCTTCATGAGATTCTGGTCCACAGCTATAATTAATTAGCTTTAATACCACTATGATTGTCGCAGACGTCAACTATCATAAGCACTGCTTAACTGTATGTTTGCTAAACTGTGGTAGCACTGACATTTCCAAGGCCGGACGCAGTGAAAACTCATATTAGCTGTTAGTCGTCATAGTCATTAATTTTTTTAATGGACTTTCGCTTGAATCACACCTAATGGAAAGTGATGATGCAGATATGTTCATATAAGTACGGTTGAGCTAAGACATGGGTATGTACTATGCACGTAAAGATGTGTATAATAATATTAAACTCGATAAAACAAAAATATCCATAAAAACTTTCGTGTGTACCTAAGAGTAAGAGCAGTTTTTAGGGTTCCGTACCTCAAAAGGAAAAACGGAACCCTTATAGGATCACTTTGTTGTGTCTGTCTGTCTGTCTGTCTGTCTGTCTGTCTGTCAAAAAATCTACAGGGTACTTCCCGTTGACCTAGAATCATGAAATTTGGCAGGTAGGTAGATCTAATAGCTGACATTTGGGGAAAATCTGAAAACCGTGAATTTAGGGTTAGATCACTCAAAAAAAATTAAATAGTGGTCATGAACTAATAATTAGTATTTTCAACTTTCGAAGTGAGTGACTATATCAAGTCAGGTATCATATGAAAGGTATTTTTATGCATCATAGTTTTTGAATTATCGTGCAAAATGTCGAAAAAATACGACTGTAATACGGAACCCTCATTGCGCGAGCCTGACTCGCACTTGGCCGGTTTTTTTTAATAAACCCAAACCTCTGGTTTCTACACTGCATCGTACCGGAACATTAAATCGCTTGGCGGCACGGCTTTGCCGGTAGGGTGGTAACTAGCCACGGCCGAGGCCTCCCACCAGACAAAAGTATCGTATAGGCCTTAGTTTCCTTGACGGTCTTGACAGACACGACAGACAGCCAGACAACGAAGTGACTATAGGGTTCCTTTTTTCTCTGGTGATATGGAAGCATAAAAACTAAATTTATTTAGCCTTTTTCTTCCTCTACATTAAGTTGAGCACTCGCTTCTCCATTTCTTTGTGGTAATTAGGTTGGACACTTCCTGCTGGGACCATAGGATTCGACTTGGTATTATGAGCCAACCAGTCCGGCAACGTTTCGCGGCAAAAAACTGCCTATCACGAATCTCGAGTCATATACTTTATAGAGCTGTTTCATGCGCTTGAATTTATATAATAGGAAATGGGAAATAGCCATTGACTTATATATTACTTCGTAAAGACCATAGGGGGAAAAGAGTTGGTCTTTTACTGGTAATCTATTTGTGCAAGGTTTAAATGATTTCCACTTAGGTTTAGTTCTTTTTTTTTTTTTTTTTGTTCATTCAGATACAAGTTAGCCCTTGACTGCAATCTCACCTGGTGGTAAGTGATGATGCAGTCTAAGATGATAGCGGGCTAACCTGGAAGCGGTATGGCAGTTTTTATTAAACCCATACCCCTTTGGTTTCTACACGGCATCGTACCGGAACGCTAAATCGCTTGGCGGCACGGCTTTGCCGGTAGGGTGGTAACTAGCCACTGACGGCGATATTTTAACGGTATACTACCTCGAGTAGGTGCCTTCGTGAAAAATTGGGATATATCACTACCCACTACCCATTTACAATGTTCTTCAATCACGTCACAACATAAACGGAAGTGATTTTTTGCATGCGAAAAATTAGAGACGTGGATAATGACAAAAGATCAAAGAGTTCCCACGGAGTTTTATACCTAAAGGGCATCAACTACGCGTACTTAGAGCTATGAAAATCTTTTCAGCGATGATTATATTAGATAATGATTTATTTCTACAAGCAGCAAGCAACCGCCGAGTTTCTTGCTGGTTCTTCTTAGAAGGGCATTTCGAACCAGGCGGTAGATGTATTTGACGATTAAATAGTGCTAATTGTAAAAGTTTATTTGGCTAAAAATATTTCTATTCTATTGTACAAAACTGTACTGAAAATCTTGTTTAACCCTAAAACTTTAATTAGTATAGTTCTTGCATTTCACGAAGGCCACTGACTCATGCTTGTGTTTAAGTCGTATCGGTATACGAGGTACACTAAATGTGAGCGTTTGACAGCGCTTGCTCGCGACTGATTGGTCCAACATGCACGCACACTTACGCAATGACCATGTAAACGACGTTACCACAAGTAAAGTTCACTAGCCTTCGTGAATTGCAAGAACTGTACAAAAATTACGAAATTAAAATTCATAATAATTAGTTCATTGCATGCAAATAGAAATGACTGTGTTTTGAATTGCGTATTTCTAACTTAACTATAACTTTCTGTCGAAGTCGAAACTCAATTTCAGTTTGCGGTTAACTTCTTACTTGTACCTTTTGTTCTCGCAACACTAGTAATTTTCCGGTTTTGTTTGCATTGTGGTTAATCTATTGTCAGTAGCAAAAGCCAATGAGACTGGTGAAGTTTAACATTTCTTGTAGATATACCTTAGTTTCACTTAGTCTTCTAAATATATAAAAGGAAAGGTGACTGACTGACTGACTGATCTATCAACGCACAGCTCAAACTACTGGACAATATGTTTATAATATTTTTGTTTGGTTTTTGTGGCACTGAATGTAGCAATAATGGCTGCAGTTCTGCATATTAAAGACATTTTTAACACAAAATTAAAAATAATTAGTAATAGAGTATAAATAAAGAGTATAAAAAAGAGTAGGATTAAATTCTCAACTTTTTTCTTTTTTTATTCATTATAGGCGAACGCTTGACCACGATCACACCTGATGGGAAGTGATGGTGTGGCCTAAGATGGGACGCGTTTGCCTAGAAGGTGCCTATTCACTCTTGTTTTAAAGATACCCGGATTATAATTGGTGATATAAACAGACAGACGGTCTGTCTGTGGCCTGGCATTAGTTAGTGCATCGTTTTTGCGTGCGAGCGGCACGCAATGCGGAAACGGCCGCGGTTGCCGACAGACGGGCGGGCTATAATTTGCGCATATACATTCCTAGCTATTTCTGACTTAGCTGCTTGCTTTGTGGTGTAGTTTTTGCTTGAATTTTAATATTGTTTTCTAAGTCAAGAAAGAAAGATTGCATAAATTAAACGTTAATATTACGCGGATATAACTAACTAGCTTATGCTCGCGACTTCGTCTGCGTGGACTACACAAATTTCAAAGCCCCACCCCCAAAGGGATTGAATTTTCAAAAATCCTTTCTTAGCGGATGTCTACGTCATAATAGCTATCTGCATGCCAAATTTCAGCCCGATCCGTTCAGTAGGCTGAGCTGTGCGTTGATAGATCAGTCATTCAGTCAGCTTTTCCTTTTATATATTTAGATTTTAAGACTAAAATGGTTCCCAAAAGGTATACACAAAGGTTATCATTATCTTCAGTCTTTTAATCATAATCATAATCATTTATTTATTTTGCTCAGATATGGTAGGTACATGTAAATTATTTACATGGGGCCTTAAAAGTTAGGTAGTCAGTTACATATCCTGCCAAGCATGGCGTGCAAAATTATTTCTAAATTATCTTCATAAATTATCTAATTTCATTAATATTGTTATGTCATCACTCATCATTTAAATGTTTTTAATAATTCAAATGTCTATTTCTATGCATGCATTATTTAAAATTTGTCATTAAAAAAATCATTAACACTATAATAAGTTTAATTTAGTAGAAAATTAAACAAATAACTTCTAAAAGATCTGAGGTTCATTCCATAGCTGTGCGACGGTAAATGGTTATAAATACGTATTGCCGTACAGTACACATTCTTGGTATATAAAGCCAATCTTTGAACTGGTAAACAAATTTTATTTTTATGTCTGCTCGTAGGTTTTATATCTGTCTTCAGTTTAAAATATTGGGGATATTTACGAACAAAGATGCAAATTTCATAAATATATAAACAAGGAAGTGGCAATACTTTAAGTTTTTTTGAATAGAGGCTTACAACTGTCAGTAAAATCAGCATTACAAATAGACCTGATACAACGCTTTTGCGCCTTAAAAGCTTCTTGTACATTGGTGGAATTTCCCCAGAGTATTGTTCCATATCTTAACAAAGATGAGGCATATCCGTGATAGGCTAACAGTGATGCTTCAACCGAAACTATTTGTCGAATACGACGCAAAGCATAAACATATTTATGTAATTTTGTGCATAAATTCTGAATATGTGCCTTCCAATTACAATACTTGTCCATAGTAATTCCCAAAAAAACGATGTCATCTACTTCTTCAATTCTCACATCATTAAATTTTATATCAAGGTTTTGTGGTTTAGTTTTATACGTTTGAAATTGCATTATATTAGTCTTAGATATATTTACTTTTAGATTATTTCTATTTTGTCTTTAGTCTTGCTAGTTCATTTTTGTCCTAGCGTAAAACTGACTTAAAAGGCACACATATGAATAAACGTTTCTCTAATACTTACCTACGTTTAAACCTAGTATTTCAAATCGAAGCAAAATACTAGTATTTTACAAACGAACGCACGGTCACGCAAATTAGACAATTATCATAATATTATTGCTACGTCCGCCTGCGAGCCCTCCACATTAGGTATTAAATTTCTAAAAGGCAGGGAAAGCTACCTCTATCACGGTAATTTAGGTCTAAGCTGAGACCTAGACCGCAATCGCGAGAAATTGTATCGGTTATCGATTTCTATGTTAATAACTTTGGGTTTGACGTTTGATTTAGAATCTTGAAAATAACCGTATATATCCATGGATGTAGGGAATAATAGCCTCAATAGCTCAACGGTTAAAGGTGCGGACTGAAATCCGAAAGGTCGCCGGTTCAAACCCCATCCGTTGCACTATTGTCGTACCTACTCCTAGCACAAGCTTCACGCATAATTGGAGAGGAAAGGGGAACGTTAGTAAAGGGCCATGGCTAATATTCTTTTAAAAAAAACTTATATAGTTCATTACTCACAAGAAACTCAGAACTCACTAGGACCCCAAAGTCTAGTTTCTAACTTTGGGGTCCCAAGATGCTGAAATGGCGTTCTCCCACTGGAAAACCCACGTTAGCAAACCCCCTCCACCATTAAATAAACAAACACCGCAAAGGGAGCTCAGTGGCAGCTAATAATTTAGTGAAAAAAAGTTGAATTGAGTTAGATCAATCCATACTAATATTATAAATGCGAAAGTCTGTCTGTCTGCTAGCCTTTCACGGCTCATCCGTTAAACCGATTTTGACGATATTATGCGATAGCTTGCATCCCGGGGAAGGAAAAAAGCTATTTTTTTTCCCGGAAAATCAATGAGTTTCCACGGGATTTTCGAAAACCTAAGTCGCGGGCATCATCTAGTTGGTTATATTTTTTAGCTAGAATAACAGCTTGTTTATGACAGGACAGGCAAAGATTCAGTGCACATTTTTCTACATTATCAAACAAGCGAAAACAAGGTTAAAACAAAATTTAAAATAAATAATGAACACAATATTTCATCCGATGAGAATGCTAATAAAGTGGACCTGTCGGTTGATAAAAACTGAATTAGGCGCCGGCTGGGACGCGAGACGAATTAAAATGTCGTTATTCATTTTGATACCCCAGCGTGTCCACGATTATTTGAGACCCTCAAAGCAATAGTGGCTTAACTCCAAATACATAGTACCAAAGGTTTAATTTCATTTCATTTAATTTAAAACAACTTTATTGTTACCAAAATTACAGAGAGTAAGAATACAGGATACACTTTAAAAAAACAAAGGGCGACCTTATCACTAAAGTGATCTCTTCCAGGCAACCCATACTTAAGAACTTAGTATAAGAACTGTAAGATGTGGAGTCGCAATGCAGCTATATAACACTCGAATAGTACGTATTATAAAAATCTACAGAAAACAGATTTTGAACCGAATTTTAGCAGAATGACAACTCATCATCCTCATATCGAAGAAATTGAAAATCATAATGAATTAACTCCAAATACGTTGTGCAAAACAGAAAATGCTACCGACTGTGAACCGAATTTAAACTCTCTCAACCTGTCGTATATCATCTTCAGATTTAAAATATGGCTATGAATAGTGACACAAATCTAAATGAATGTCAGTGATCTTAAAAATAATAACCAATTGTAAATACTTAATTATTCAATAGCACTCCAAAAAAACATTTTACACGAAATATACAATGAAAGCAACGTTGTATTTTGTGAAATTTTAGGTTAGATCACTTCAATGATAGCCTGATTTAAATCCAACTTTATGGTATATGCATTATCAACGGACAGCATTTTTGTGTTATTTTTGTAGTGTTAAAAATGTTTTAAAAGAAACATGGCCGCGACCAAACTCGTTCAAAGGTTTTCGGAAGCGTAGACGCCAGACAAATAAAAAAGAGACACCCAGACCGACGCGTCAAACTTCCTATTTTATCTGTCACGGTCTGGGATTAGACAGGAAATGATATCGGTTTCTCGACCGTAATAATTAACATAAATATTCAAAAATACATGACTCTTTCAAAGAAAAAGATTACCTAATACCTATTCTTATCTTTTATACCTCACTTATCTTAAGCCTTATTATCGACTTATCAAAAAAAATATAAGGATTATTAGTCAAGTAGGTTTATTTTACAGCATTATGTAGTAGTATTCCGCAAAATCTACCTAAGTGTAGTTTAAATAACCGAGCTTACTGAAAAAACTAACATAAAACTTAGGCTGAGATCTATAGAGCATACTTGGACTTGGCTGACTTAAGACACACTTGAAATGAGACAGAATTTTGTGTCTCACATAAATCTGCCTCATTTTTACTCGAAGTCTGAGAAAAGGTTAAAGCACGCTCTAACACTAAGTGCTTATGGTCGTTAGTACTATTATATATTCTGTGTTATGGTTAAAGGCAATCCTTCTGTTTAGATATTTTCGACTGTAACAGGTTTTAAAACGTGTATTTTATAATAACAAACTGAGAATATATTCCTATTACGCATTTTTTTTTGCGAAATTTCAACAAGCAAATAGGCGTATCTAGTTTAAGTAGTAGGTATTGCGTAAACATACCTAACCGTTATTTTATTTAACTGCCGCGAGTTATAACTATTCGGTTGCGTTTACGACTTCATAACATTTTTTGCGATAATTTCGCAACTATTGAAATGAATTATAACGAGACCATAGTGGTAGTTTTGCCCACATTTTTTCTTTGATGTTTGCGTTTTAGGCATAATTTCTAAGCAAGCACTTAAATAAAGCGTGGTTAAATAGAGAAAACTGGACTAGCTATTACATATAAAAAACAATTACCCGAGCAAAGGTACTAAAAAGCGGTGATAGCTTAATGGTTAAGAGTTAAGACAGTGGCCGGACGGTGGTGACGGGATGGTGGGTTTGATCCCGGAGACACATCTTTGTCTTTTTGGAGGTTACTATGTGCGTTTTAAAGCAATAAAATATCACTTCTTTAATATTTGAATGAATTTATTTAATAGGAAGCCAACGGTATACAAAGAATTTTTATTTTTAAATAAATTAAAAGTAAAAAAACAACAACATTAAATTAAAACTAAAATAAATTAAATTAATGGTAAAGGAAAACATCGTGAGGAAACCTGCCTGTCTGAAAGTTCTCCCTAATTTTTTTAAGGTGTGAAGTGAAGTCTGCCAACCTTTTTTAGACAAAAGCCAAAAGTTTTATTTTACAGTTTCTTTTCTAAGCCAGAAGGACATAATAAATCAACAATGAGTATGAATTATGATCTAACTAAACATAAAATTATGGTTATATGATCTATAGTTTTTCTAAATATCACTAGCTACAAGTCAATACAAGTGCACGAAGTAGTCGATACAATCAGATTCCCATAGTTTCCGTACTAGGCATTAGGCAGATCTGGGGCGAGTCACGCTTAGGTTATGATATTAAAATATGCCCCCTTTGAACCAACGTTGGGCAATCCGCAACCGGGGGAGTGGTGGAAAACCTGAGCATATATCAAATGCGCAAATATTCTAATGATAATATGTCAGGGTATTATTTTTATATATATGAATAGCGAACAAACGAAGCAGACGGGTCATCTGATGTTAAGTGATTACCGGTACTTACTCATAAACACAAACACCAGAGGAACCGCCATTGATCTTCTTATGTCTACTGTTTACAATGTACTGTATTTTTCGTCTACTGTGTCGAATTTTCCAATCCCGTCCTAGAGTGCAGTATAAATCAAATTCTAATGTAATGAAATATTAGAAAATATTGCCGCCCTTTTTGGTAGAATAATATATAAAAGAAAAAGGTGACTGACTGACTGATCTATCAACGTTCAGCTCAAAATACTTGACGAATCGGGCTGAAAATTGGCATGCAGAATTGCAGATAGCTATTATGACGTAGGCATCCGTTAAGAAAGGATTTTTGAAAATTAAAACCGTAAGGTGGTGAAGTACAGGTCTGAAATTTGTGTAGTCCATGCGGACGAAATCGCATAAGCTAGTCATCCATATCGATGGTGAAGTTACGCTATGGAATCTAGGGAATCTCCGATCACGGCACGCGGTTTTCCGGACATTATACGCAAACCCGTAAGATCTGTCAGACGCGCCTTCAAAGGAGCCTGTGCTGCGTATATTTGGATTTTAGTTCTAGAAAAGTGCTGCTTATAAAATATGCAAAATTATTTTTAGCTCAGACTGGTAGCTAAGCTTTATTCAGGTTACTTGCGGGCGTAGTGAGGCAAGCATCGCGTTGAGCAACTTTTATGGCTTTGCTATTTATTTACAAACAACTAATAACGGCCCTACTATATAGTTCACTTCAATATACATCCAATATAGAACGGTATCTTTATTTAT
The DNA here is from genome assembly GCF_902806685.2 of Maniola hyperantus. Lineage (NCBI taxonomy): Eukaryota > Metazoa > Arthropoda > Insecta > Lepidoptera > Nymphalidae > Maniola > Maniola hyperantus. The sequence goes on from NC_048538.1 coordinate 2,353,792, forward strand.
TTATTTTATTTTATTTATTCAGATACAAGTTAGCCCTTGACGCAATCTCACCTGGTGGTAAGTGACGATGCAGTCTGAGATGATGATGATGATGAGATGAAGACCACAGCGCTCACCACTGCGCCAGGGAGGTCGTCGAAATAACTAAAATACACCTAGTTTAGTGATCAAATTGGATCTAGAATTTTTGTCATGGTGAGGTACCTAGGTCCTAGACAGCATTCGAACATTTGTAGAATCGGGAATAACAGGATATAGAACTGCAATGTCTCTTAAATTGAATTCTTGATTCTCAAAACGAATACTCTAGCAATTTAAGGCCTTTCAATCCTCCTTGTTAGCTACTACCCATATAATTCGAAGAACTGATAGATGTTGATTTCTCAAGGTGCTGGAATGGCGACCCTTCGCATCGGAAAGCCATGAACAAAAAACAATCGTCCTAAGACAAACGATTCATTAACGTCAAACTTCCCAGCAGTCGCCTTTCTAAACTCCCAGACCTTAACCCTTCTTCTCTGGTCTACAAGACATAATACCACACTAATACATGTATTTTTTTCACATCCAATGTTCTTTTTAGGGTTCCGTACCTCAAAAGGAAAAAGGAACCCTTATAGGATCACTTCGTTGTCTGTCTGTCAAGAAAACCTATAGGGTACTTCCTGTTGACCTTAGAATCATGAAATTGGGCAGGCAGGTAGGTCTATCACACGTAAAGGGTAAAATCCGAAAACAGTGAATTTGTAGTAACATCACAAAAAAAATGTTCACGAAAAAATAATTTACTAAATCACATATAGATGGCGCAGTTCGTCATTAACTCGCAGTGTACATAAAAGTTTTAGGTTTGTCTCGAACGATGGTACGAAACCCTTCGTGTGCGAGTCCGACAGGCACTTGACCGGTATTTTTTTTATTTTTTACACATCCAATGTTCGTTTTTCAATTACCAAGTAGTCTGGTGGGCGATAAAGCGAGGCGGCACGCTGTGCAACATTGAAACGTTAATAAATTGTGCCGATAATGCTAATTCAAGATAGCTAATAATGGCTTAATAAAGTTTGAGAAGCGTCCAGATACGATACGCGTGTTTTGAAAAAAAGGATGCGTATTTCAAGATAATGCGAGGTGCTGATAGAGGGGGTGACAGCGTGCGAATACTGAGGTCCATGTGATCCCTAATGACCAGAGGTTACAGGACATAATTTTAGTAAAAACACGTCTTTAGATTGATACTAACTTATGCTCGCGACTTCATCCGCGTGGACTACACAAATTTCAAACCCCTATTTCACCTCCTTAGGAATTGAATTTTCAAAAATCCTTTCTTAGCGTATGCCTACGTCATAATAGCTATTTGCATGCCAAATTTCAGCCCGATCCGTCCAGTAGTTTGAGCTGTGCGTTGATAGATCAGTCAGTCAGTCATGCATTGCCAGACACTTAGTGTCGTGGGAACACCCGCCAGACATCTTTAAACGTTAATACAATTACTTTGTACCTATTTCTATAAGTGTGGTTCCAAATAAATGCTTTTTTTCTTTTTGTTTTTCTACTGACAGTACAATCGTGTTACATTACACCAAAACATAACCTTCCCTTCGAATGGGAGGCAAAAGAAACGCGACCAGTCGTGCGTACAATCTGCACTACTTGGCAACCGAGTTGTGCTAGAGACAGTAGAAAGCTGAGGAAGGAGGAAATTACAGTGGTTTCGACATCATAATATAGCCTTTTGATAGTTGACAAAATTGCCGATTGGGTACGTGGTAAATATGGTGGTTACAAGAAGTATATTCTGTAGTATGTTAAACACTCATGATCAAGCCATCGCCGGCTACGGGCAGAGCACGGGTCTCCTCTCAGAATAAGAAAGGTTTTGGCCATAGTCTACCACGCTGGCCATGTGCGGATTCGTAGACTTCACACACCTTTGAGAACATTACGGAGAACTCTCAGGCATGCAGGTTTCCTCACGATGTTTTCGCACGTTTCTCTCATAGGAGTTGTTAACTCTACAATGAACAAGTGACGAGCGTGCCAAATATCCCCAGTAGGTGAATATACGACATCAAACAAGTCGCAGGGCGCCGTTAGATCCATGCGGCGCAAGATCGTGGTATGTGGAACTCTACAAGAGACCTATATCCAGAAGAAGACGTCTATCGATTGCCGACGACGAGTGTCACAAATGAACGGGCTTTGCTCAAAAATTACGAAAAGAAGTAGAGATTATAAGTAAATATTAAAAAACTTTTTATTAGAAAAGGGCTACTATGCCGTAAATGATTTCCTAAACGACGAACATAAAAATAAATAATAATATCGGTCTCCCTACTAAGGTCTAAGGACCAAATTGCGACACCCAAACTGGTTATCCATAATACTTTGTACATACTTAATATGATGTAATTATTTATGGAAATGCAATAAATAAAAATTGAAATTGAAATTGATTTCTCATAACCATATTAATCGCGACGCGTGCGCGAACTGACTCCCTTGACAAAGGACCCCATGGTTTGTTCGAAACTAGTTGGGCTAACGTCAACTAAATACGTGAGTACCTATAGCTGTTGAGAGATATTATACATATATATAGAGAGATATTATACATATTCAGAGCCTCAATAGCTCAACCGGTAAAGGAGTGGACTGAAAACCGAATGGTCGACGGTTCAAACCCCGCCCGTTGCACTATTGTCGTACCTACTCCTAGCACAAGCTTCATGCTTAGTTGGAGAGGAAATGGGAATATTAGTCATTTAACATGGCTAATGTTCTGTGTGTGTCTTTAAAAAAAAAAAAATGTATATATATATATATATATATGTATATGTATATGTATATGTATATATATATTATATATAACCATATTAAAGTTTTTTTTTCTAACATTACTTCTCACCTGGATATCATCATGGAATAATGAAGTTGTTAACAAGCACAGTGGTACAATCACGACTCACTTGATACATTAGCATAAAATGGGCGGGGCTCGCCTGTACTAGATCGATTATATCTAGAATTGATGCACAATTTCACCTAGATCAGTGTCAATGGATCTGTGCCCGTTAACGTATGCTCTGATTTAGATATGATGAGTTAATTTTTAACATACTTACTTTAAAAAAACCGGCCAAGTGCGGTCAGACTTGCGCACTGAGGGTTCCGTATTACAATCGTATTTTATCGACATTTTGCATGATAAATCAAAAACTATTATACCTAAAAATAAATAAAAATCTGTTTTAGAATGTACAAGTGAAGCCCTTTCATATGATACCCCACTTGATATAGTTATCTTACTTCGGAAATTGAAAATACTAATTATTAGTTTATGACCACAATTAATTTTTTTTTGTGTGATGTGACCACAAATTCACGGTTTTCAGATTTTTCCCCTAAAGCCAGCTATAAGACCCACCTACCTGCCAAATTTCATGATTCTAGGTCAACGGGAAGTACCCTGTAGGTTTCTTGACAGACGACGGACGGACAGACAGACAGACAGACAACAAAGTGATCCTATAAGGGTTCCGTTTTTGCTTTTGAACTACGGAACCCTAAAAATGGAGCAGTTTAATATTGTTGTTAGATGTCATGGTTGTTCAATGTTCCTTTCTATGGATTCTCACTACTCCCTAGAAACTTCCCATGTCTTAACCAGACACAACCAGATTAAGGCCGTATATTATCAGAAATTATCTGCTAGAAAGCTTACTGTCGCATTCATTATAGAAGCAGAGTCGGATCTAGCAAAATTCTGGCAGTTTAGAGGTCTAATACACATGTTCCATTTCTTAATAATCTAAGGATCTATGCAGAGGTCCAAATGCAGAGGATGGACTGCGAGCTAACAGAAAAATTGCAATTTGGACGCCCGTTTAGTGCAGTTGACATAACTGCATTGCAACTGATTGGGCAGGCCATGTGCAGCTTACACTGCATGCCAGTACAACTGCACTCGGACTATGTGCCTATTATATATGTACAATGCACATACGTATATAAACAGTACGATAAGGCATGTTTTAAGACTACAAAACATTACCACATAGAAAATGTTAGACATTCGTAAAAATTGCTCTTATTTAACTTTTTCTAACAGGTATCGTAATTATTACTTACTTGCTTATATTTCCCATCGGCTTGAGTTTACTTTAGTAGTAACTTACATTTTGCCAGTTTCTGTTTGCGTTAAGCTTGCCACACATCTTTTTGACACTTTTTGGCGCCGAACGAGGCCCCCCGCCGGACCTTATCATGATCGGCGAGACGTTCCCTTTTTGATCGTTTGCATATTATAATAATACAATGTTTACGAGTAAAGCTGGTCGCATATTACATGGCAAATCGCGAGGCGCAAAAGGCTGCACGCGACTCACTTTTCAGGGGGTATCATATTTAGACAATATAGTCAATCAGCCAATAAGAAAATGTTAAAAAACTGTGCTAATGTTACATACACATATACAATACCTCAATTTGTACTTCATTTATATTATTTGGCAATTAAAAAATCTGCTGTTGACGATATCGGCCAATCATTTTACTATAATCGACCACCAATTTTGAAAATACCAATGACAATAGCATAAGTCGATTGCATTGGACGCGCTGAAAAAATAGAGGTACGTTAGCAGCATCAACAACCGCATTTGTTATGCGTCCGATAAGCAAAAATGAGCCACGTTCGGTACGTTCGGCTTTTGCGGAACATACCTGAAGCACCTAATGTGCAATCAGTTTAATACATTCAATATTTTGTATGGATAAGATACGTTTGTGAACCCCATGCTCGATTCGGTCATAAATAACGCTTGCCCGAATATCTTTTTTTCATTCGTATTGCTTTAACGGCCACGGCCAATTGCCTATACAGCCAACATAACACCAATAAAATAATATAAAGAACAAGGTTTATTTTTATTACGAGAAATAAGAAAACTGTTATGTACTGCGCTATCGACTTTTTATACAGGCTGTATTCCTGAATTCAGAACGCTAGCAAAAACTTAGCGTTAATGTTATACTACCTAAACACAATCCAATACCAATAACCATTTGCCTCATTTTGTAGTTTTAGTGATTTAGTATCTTTCAAACCAGCAATGTATAGTGCGCAAGTGCCACACGGAATCAATGCACCGCCGACGACGCAGCATTGATTCCGTGTGGCCTACTTACGCAACGTTCGTTGACCTCTAGCGTCAGTCAGATGTTTTATTTGCAATATATCGTGAACTTTTACAAAATGTAGGATTTCATTTTTTTTCGCGTTTTTTTTGTGGTAGGTATCACACGAGTAATCATCAGTACTATCACCTGTCTTCGTTTTTGCTAGCGTTCTGGTTACACCCTGTATATACCCACTCAAAATAAATGCATAATTTCTTGGGGCTTCATTATTGAAAACATTCAAAAGCTCATTTAAGTTTTTGATTTTGAAAGACGTGTCAACGCCCACTTTGATTACTCTAAACATAAAATTATTCAAAACAAAATAATATTCAAGTCAATCTCATGTTTTACATTCCGCCAAGAGTTCCATCGTTTCAAATAAAAAAAATCTTAATCAAATTATCAAGGGTCAGTTGCATAATAGGTGGTTAAAGTAAGGTTAAAGTTAAAACACCAAAGAAAAGCTACTTTTTTTTTTTTTTAAAGAATATTAGCCATGTTAAATGACTAATATTCCCCTTTCCTCTCCAATTAAGCGTCAGGCTTGTGCTAGGAGTAGGTACGACAATAGTGCAACGGGCGGGGTTTTAACCGTCGACCTTTCGGTTTTCAGTCCACTCCTATACCGGTTGAGCTATTGAGGCTCTCTTTGGGTTCCACAAGTCTATGAGCTAACTTTTGACAACTCGTTAACGATAACCATGGTAGTACGAATATTGATTTGTGCAGTGTGCACCGTACAATGCTGTAGTTGTTGTGATCAAATTACCTTTAAAGCGCCATATGTACAATTGACCATAAAACGTATGTTAGGTCTATGATGCGGCATAAATCATAAAACATTTAATAGTAAAATGCAAAAAAAAAAAAAATTTGCAAAACCTGGAAAACATCGATGTACACACATTTAAAAAAAAGTCGAAAAAAAAACGGGCCGAATTGAGAATCACCTCCTTTTTGGGAGTCGGTTAAAAAGAGCAATGTAATATGTACATATTTTTATTAAACTGCTAAAACCGAATAATTTGCATCCCACGTTCTCGTTCAACACTTTTATTGTAAGCAAAATACGTCTTGTAACCAATTACATGAATCTGATAATTTTTCATAACGGCGCTCGTCACGTGATTGATATTAATTATTTATAATTATCTGACGTATTGAGCGTCAAACTTTACTTTTCACTTGCGAATGTAGATCTTATTGCCATGACATAAAGCTGCGAATTGATACTTCCGTATTCGGTTGTCAATGGGGAAACTAATTATTGATTAATTGTATATCATGTAAGTAATCATTATCGTTCATCGATGGTTGGGAATTGGGATATCCTTAATTAAAATTATTGAAAAGAAATGTTATATGAAGCTAATAATATAACCAATCAATTTAATTTACAATAACGATGAATTAACTGTTGGCACGGGCGACCGTTGGGAGAAAGATCAAAATTCTTAAACATCATTCATTGATTGAAGTCATTGATTACATAGACGTCACGTAAATTTATTGAAAAATCCTATTACAATGTAAAGGATTATTAATTAAATGATAAGAAAGCTTGGGAATGAGATGCTTAACGGTTTTGTGATAGTTCTAAGTTTAAGTGATCTTGTAAAGTGGTGATAGTCAAAGTCAAATGATTTATTCAAAATAGGTAATAAATTACTCTTTTCGATTGTCAGTTGATTTTTGTTTGATTTGTAAGATATAGTGGTGATAATTATTTCGCAAACTTAAAACTAAAGCTACGAGGGTTCCAAACGCGCCTATGTCTGAGAAGGGCCCACAACAAACTCAGATAATAAAAAGAATACCCGGTTGAGTTTGTTGTGGGCTCTTCTCAGACCTGGGTTCGTTCGGAACCCTCGTAGCTTTAGTTTTAAGTACGTATTAATTATCACCACTATATCATCTTACAAATTAAAATTGTGACCATCAGTAAGCGTAAAATTTTATTTGCCCAGCAATGGACGAGTCGGTTGATCGGTCGATGATGATGATGATAATGATGATTATATATTAACTCTACAAAACAAGAACAGGTACATTACTTACAAAAATAAACATGTCGGATCAGCAAGAAACATGCAGAGTTTTAGCATACATCAAACATCTTTATTTTCTTTACATTCGTTCTTGTTTAAAATAAACATAAATATAACACAAGCATCAAGTTTATTCGTTCCATGTTCAAAATAAACATAATATTATTATTAAAAAGCAGATACGTATGAAGTTTATGCTGTCCGAGTGTAATATGTTTAAATTCGACGATAAATTTCGGATTCGCCGAATACCCGACTCCGAGTCTAAAATGTTTTATTTTCGTTTTCTTCAAAAAGAGCGTCAATGTGACCTGATGGGTCTTGAATCTTGATGCCGGTTATTGAATGCTACTTTACTTTTTTCAACGTCATATTATATTACAAACAATGAATGTATTCCAGACGTTCTATGAAATACCCCTTTTCTTAAAACCCGGCCAAGTGTGAGTCAGGCTCGCGCAATGAGGGTTCCGTACTACAGTCGTATTTTTTCGACATTTTGCACGATAATTCAAAAACTATGATGCATAAAAATAAATAAAAATCTGTTTTAGAATGTACAGGTGAAGACCTTTAATATGATACCCCACTTGATATAGTCACTCACTTCGAAAGTTGAAAATACTAATTATTAATTCATGACCACAATTTAATTTTTTTTGTGATTCACGGTTCACGGTTTTCAGATTTTTCCCCAAATGTCAGCTATAAGACCTACCTACCTGCCAAATTTCATGATTCTAGGTCAACGGGAAGTATCCTGTAGGTTTCTTGACAGACAGACAGACAGACAGACAGACAGACAGACAACAAAGTGATCCTATAAGGGTTCCGTAATTCCTTTTGAGGTACGGAACCCTAAAAATGATGGTTCATTCTAGTGAGGAAGATGATAAGTAATAACTATTTTCAACAACCTAAAATAAAAGCTATGATTTTTTCAAACTCACACCCGACTATGTGAAATATAACGAATAGTCAAAAACTCAATATCTTTCTATCTCAGATTTGACCTATGAACGCTAGAGAATATTGTTTTTAAAACAAGACCTAATCATGTTATTTCGATGCATGTTAAACACATTTTAAAATTCAAATGTGCAAAAAATCTCTTAAGTAATATTGTGAAATGGTGATACTAAAAAGAATACCCGGTTGAGTTTGTTGCAGGCTTTTTCTTAGACCAGCCCCCCAATTGTGTAAAAATAACCATTTCATGGCTATCGCAATCGTCAAGAATTCTGCCCTTTGATTGGCTGTGAAAAAATGGAAACAGCGAATCAACCAATCAAAGGGCAGAATTTCTTGACGATTGCGATAGCCATGAAATGGTTATTCTTACACAATTGGGGGGCTGGTCGCGTTTGGAACCTCGGAGCTTTAGAAAAAAGTTTATCATCATCTTAATAATAATCATTATCTAACTTTATCAATTGAGAATCAAAAAGTGTACAAAGCAAATGGTACCCCATTTTGAATAAATGCTTTGAGTTTAATAATGCAATACAGATGTGTCTGCAATAACAATGAATTAGATTTCTCAGAATACTTACATATTTTTATTTGGAATCTAATCATTATGCAATGTGTGGGTCGATTGTAATGACTTGGGTGCACAGTTTTTACTGTTTGTTTTTTTGTTAATCACTTCCTAAGAATCCGAATATAAAATAACAGAGACACACAAACCGAAGGACAGCTAAGGACATGCTAAAGTCATGTTTTTAAATTGCATGAGTTGTCCGAAATAATCAAAAAACACGGCGCAACGTACAATTATTTTGATTGTGTAAAATGAACAAAAAGTATCAAGTAACATGATTGAAAATTTGACTCCGTAATTGAAGTTGCAAATTATTTATAAGGAATACATCAATTTGTTGCAATTTATTTCCAAGTACATAACTGACTAGTATGAGGTATTAAGGATAAAAATATCAGTAGAAAGCGGAAGAGAAAAATAATGGGTCATCTAGAAATAGAACGCAAGAAAGAGGAAAGGCGGGGAAAGAGCAGATCAAGAAATGTTTAAGAGGAAAATTAAGAGAAAGGTTAGAGTTAAATCATGAAGACAAGTGAAAAGATGGACCAGGGATAGATAAAGATGGAAGATGCAAATATTTAGTTAGAAACTGACTCTCGCTGCAAATTTCCAGCGCGATATTGTTGACTCTGGCGATATGATGAATTGATGTTTAATTCTTTACCAAAAATATTAAATTTGTATTAACAAATGTTGCGGTTCTTAAGGTTGCGTTGCATGTTAAAAGTATGTTGGCTTCACAAATCTTAAGTAATCTCTTAATTAATTTTATTTCCCTTCCATAAACTTTCGTAAAGTAACACCAAGTCATGTAAACATGAAATTATGGTAATTAAGCAACTTCTTTGCGAACCCAGCGGGACAGCAATTATAACGAAATATTCATATTGAAAAATATATGACATTTGTATTAATTATTGTTTAACCGGCTTCAATAAAGAAAGGAGAACTTCTATATAATGTAAGAAGATTTTTTCAACATGTACTCTACCTAACAAGAATGTCTGCTGTAGCGATCCTAGGAGACCATTGATCAGCAAAAGACGTATATTCGTTTGGAATGGCAAGTACGATATATAATTACATTTTCTTGTAAAATATAAACAGATTTGGATGGATATTTTTTTAAATTCGGATGATCAGGGGAAATTGTTTAATTTTGTTTAATAGGTCTTACAATCATGGTTGTTCCACATTGTTTGAAAACCCAATGAAGACCCAATGAACAGGTAAGAAGAATGGAACTATTCAATGAGCACACGTAAATCTTAACATCAGGTGACCCGCCTGGTCGTTTGCTCCCTATATCTATTCTATACTTCTACACTAATATTATAAAGAGGAAAACTTTGTTTGTTTGTTTGTTTGTTTGTACTGAATAGGCTCAAAAACTACTGGACCGATTTTAAAAATTCTTTCACCATTCGAAAGCTACATTATCCACGAGTAACATAGGCTATATTTTATTTTGGAAAAAAATAGGGTTCCGTAAGATATTTGGGTTTTTCGAACACAAGGTGTAAAAAATCAACCAGAAAAGTTACTTATTTTGCGTACGCTGCCTAAACTATAAAAGATAGAACCATAAAATGTTCTAATTAATTTTAGATCTTATAAATATCTACAAAAAAGTCCGCGACACACTATACCCATCTATGTCGAGTGAGGCACAGCAACCATTTTTTTATTTAAAAATCTTGAATTTTTTTTGGACTACATTTAAACGCGTTTATTTTACTCATGCTATTAATCCTTATCAAAATAAATGATTTCATCACTAAGAACAGTTTATGGAGATAATATTTGGTCTTTGAATGATTAAAATTGGACGTTTGGTTTTGAAGTTATGGCGAAATTAAAATATTACGATTTCTGCTGCACGGCCCGTTGTATTATATAAAGAGGTAATGTCGTTAAGTTTGTTTGTAGGGGGTAATCTTTGGAACTACTGAACCGATTTTAAAAATTCTTTCACCAGTAGAAAGCTACATTATTCCTGAGTGACATAGGCTATACGGGATCTTTAAAAACCTAAATCTACGCGGGCGAAGCCGCGGGGATCAGCTAGTATTATATAAAGAGGTAATGTCGTTAAGTTTGTTTGTAGGGGGTAATCTTCGGAACTACTGAACCGATTTTAAAAATTCTTTCGCCAGTAGAAAGCTACATTATTCCTGAGTGACATAGGCTATATATTTTTTTAATTAGATCCTTACGAAAATTGTAATAAGCTACCCGTGCGAAGCCGGGGCGGGTCGCTAGTTTATAATAAAATAGCATAAGTACCACGGACTTCTGTATTATGATCAGGGTGTCATAAGGGCTCAGAAACTAAACATAAAGGTTTCTCCTGATATTGAAGCTAGTATTTTTAAAAGTGATATGTATGAATAAGAGTATTAATTAAAGAGGTACAGTACGCGGCATCGACCTTTAGAAGGAAATAGCAGATTTGTAGAGCACTGTCTCTATCATTGAGACCGACAAAACGTCATATAGGTGGTGGAGTGGCAGAGACAACGCTCTACAAAGTCGAAATGTCATTCTAAAGGCCGATGTACATTACTTTCTGCCGCGTACTGTAAGTGTGTTTGAATAAGTTTGCTATCTTTTTTTTTATTTTTTTATAAAGAATATTAGCCATGTTAAATGACTAATATTCCCCTTTTTTCTCCAACTAAGCGTCAAGCTTGTGCTAGGAGTAGCTACGACAATAGTGCAACGGGCAGGGTTTGAACCGTCGACCTTTCGGTTTTCAGTCCACTCCTTTACCGGTTGAGCTATTAAGGCTCGTATCTTACCTTTGTCCTGTAGAGCGGATTGGAGAAGTCCCAGCCTGGCGCCACGAACAGATATCCGCATTTCGATATCTTTCTGCTGGCCTGCCGACAAACAAAACAACAACTGTTAAAATAAGCTCATAAGTGCAGTATAAGACTTTGGGTTAAAAAAACAATATGTAAAAAGTCATGAAAGAAATCGAGAACATTAATTATAGAAAAACACTATCGAAACTTAGAAAAAAAAAAACCTGCCCCTTGGAAGATCTGATTTTATTATTGTAAACCGGTTTTTATGTTTCCTGGAATCTTGATAATTACATGAAGATGACTGCTTTTTATGAATGAAACGTATAAAAACAATATTACGTAAACTGCGGAGAAAAAAATTAAATTTTGAGTTTTGGGTGTCTAAAAGCAATAAAACACCCACGACTCCTAACTTAATATAAACATTAAGGATATTAGTAACTGAACTAACTCGAATTAACAGTTGAAATATTAGCTTAAAGTCCCAGAGAGCAACCTAGAAACCATAAATCATAGAAGTTGACACACCATAAAGAAATTAACAGTAAATGCAAATCGAACGCGTGGGCGGTTAGCACGTTGGTTCGTACCCGGGCGGGGTGTTGGCCACAAACACTCCAGGCCAATGCAAATATTTGATCAATGTTGACAAACCAACCTACACCGTTTTTATAATTTATCAAGTCACACGTGCGAAGGTTGAGTACAAATATTTTGGTGTTAACCAACGTTTAAGTAACCATTAAGTAGCCCTAAAAACTTTTAAAGAAGATCTATGAGGGATTTTGATAATTTTAGTGAAACAGTAGATATAGAACAATAATATTTTTTAACAATCAACGATATGAGACAAGGAAAGGCGAAACAAGTGATTTCAAAACACTTAATGACACGATCCGAGTAACTCAGGAACAAAGCCTCAATAGCTCAATATCAATAGGTTGAGGAGGGGACTGGATTCCAAACGGTCGGCGGTTCAAACCCCACCCGTTACACTATTGTATTACCTACTCCTAGCACAAGCTTTACGCTTAGTTGGAGGGTAAAGACTAATATTCTTTATAAAAAAAGAAGGAATTAAAGTTTTATTTTAAAGCTAACACAGAAGATTTTTATAAAATAAATCTTCACAAAAAACCATACTGATGGATGATGTCAGTTTCTTCAAATTCCATACAGATTTGAATAAAAGAAAAGATACGGTTTCGTAAAAGATAAGATGTTCATATATTAGGATGACGTGAATGCGCCTGAAAAGATAAAAGACTGCCAAAAGGATCTCGACCTCATATCCTAACGCGAATTGCAATGGAATCAGCAAAACCTTTTTGACTACATGAGCTGATGTCACTCTAGGCCATTGACCCCCAATTACGTCACTGAGTACAGTCGTGGACATTGCTTAGTGTGTGCACTGCAATCGAGAATGTAAGTCAAGTGCCCATTCAAGAAAGTACTAGAGAGCACTACTACAAATCTAATAAGGAAGTGTAAAGTTGACACATGCACTAAGATTTTAATTATAAGATTAGTACAGTTATACTGTAGATTAACTCCAAGTTAGTAATAGCATATTTTAATGCCAAATTGAAATTGGGTGGGTAAATTGCAAGCAAAAAAATATAAGGTACTAGATGATGCCCGCGACCTCGTCCGCGTGGATTTAGATTTTTAAAATCCTGTGGGAACTCTTCAATTTTCCGGGATAAAAAGTAGTCTATGTTCTTCCCCGGGATACAAGCTACCCCTGTACCAAATTTCGTCAAAATCGGTTAAACGATTGAGCCGTGAAAAGCTAGCAGACAGACAGACAGACAAACTTTCGCATTTATAATATTAAAGTATGGTCAAATTGAGCCTTATGATGGACATCGGTTGAATAAGGGAGATTTCTCAGAATTCTGCTATAGCTAACTGTTTAAACTAATGATTTTAAGCTTATTTCGTGGTTTAAAGGGTGTTAGTCCCGTCGTGACCCGATTACCCGTGCAATTGGGTTGAAATATCGACAAATAAAAACATCTAATTAATCGTGGTATATACCCGTTATCTACTGACTGACTGATTGATCTATCAACACACAGCTCAAACGACTGGACGGATCTGGCTGAAGTTTGGCATGCAGATAGCTATTGTGATGTAGACGTCCACTAAGAAAGAATTCTTAAAAATTCACCACCCCAAGATGGTAAAATAGGGGTTTGTGATTCATGTAGTCTACGCGGACGAAGTCGCGGGCATAAACTAGTCTTAAACGTGCTATCTCAAGAAATTTCTAACCCTTAACAATGTAACAACACAAACAATTTTTAATCGTTATAGTGATTTAAGATATTGGTGGAATTAATATATTTTTAGGCAATTTAGAACTTATTGAACATAATATGATAGAACTTTATATAAGTGCAGTAAGATTAAGGTGGAACCAAATATAATATACCTAAGTTATGTAATGTAACACTTTACAGAGCGACGTGGTCGCATAAGCGACTAAGCTCTCTTAATAAATATTAAAGAAAAATATAACAACACCAGTGATGTGGGCGAATGTACAAGTGAACTTGACCGATCTTTTTGCAAGGTACAGAGGCCATCGACACTTGAGCGTGTGTCATGAGATAATGCGAGTTTAAGCGATCCATCGGACTGCTGGCCCGACACCGTTGTAATGATAGTCCGAGAAATCCAACTCCTCACACGTTCACAAAAAAACCAAGTGGACAATAGTGCTATTACATACACAATTCCTAAACTGAAAACAAATTACTTATAGGTCAAGTAATTTTTACTATTAAGTACCTATCATTCTTCTTACAATTACAAATTTCTTTATGATACTATAATTAAAATACAAGCCTATAACAATTAAATATTAAAATGCGACATGCCACCAGACAAGCAATACGCACCACCACCACGCAGCACCACACAAATCCCGAACCACTCGACGCACGTTTCGCCGCGACAACGGAGAATCCTCAGAAGATGTAGGTCTATCTATAAGGCCTGCATGTTTGGCAGTGGGAGTGTGGGCGGTGCATGTCACATGCTGCATGTTGCACCATACAGATTCGACCTGTTTCAGCGGATTATAGCAAATTAGAGATTATGCCCGCCTCTAGGCTCAGTAAAGTTAGCAATTCATTTGCTCGTAATTCCATACGTTTCTATAATAAGCTTCCAGAAGACATATTGGAGATGTCTCTCAACAAGTTCAAAGTGTTCATAAAACGTAAACTAATTGAAAAATCCTATTACAATGTAAAGGATTATTTAAATGATAAGCAAGCTTGGGAATGAGTTGCTTAACGACTTTGTGATAGTTCTAATAAGTTTCAATAATTTTGTAAAGTGGTGATAATAAAAAGAATACCCGGCTGAGTTTGTTGTGGGCTCTTCTCAGACCTGGGCGCGTTTGGAACCCTCGTAGCTTTAGTTTTAAGTTTGCGTTATAATTATCACCACTATATCTTACAAATCTAACACCATACCAGACCATCAATAAGCGTAAATTATTACCTATTTTGAATAAATCATTTGACTTTGACTTTGACTTTGATTAAGCTTTTGGTTCATTGTATATTATGGATTTCCGCAAAGTAACGCCTGCTTCTATAGAACATTTGAACTTGTGACGCTTTAGAAAATATAAAAGCCTTCATTGATCACAAGTTTTCATCAAAAAAGTTCATCAACCACTCAAAGCTCTGTAGTAACCTCTAAATTCTGTTTAAGTGTCGATGACAGTAAAAGGCAATTTGACCCGCTAAATTGCGAACTGGTAATGTGAACAGCAAGTGACTAATGACTGCAACCTAACTGTTGTCGTATCGCACCGGCCAGTGCTCGGCAATTTAGCGAAACAATAGCAAGCTGGAACAATGCAACGGTGTTATATCCAGTTCATCCAACTGCATCGACAATACCCTGATAGATTTCTAATTTTAGGGTGCTCATAAACGGAGTATACCTACTGTGCCGATTTACATGTAAAACACAAAGTTGAAGTTCTTATACAAATGATGAATTTCCCAGTGACAAAATTGCGTGGAAGCAACTTACTGAGCTTTTGCAGTTGGCCACAAGTTGATGTCGTTCGATTCGTTCGCGTGGAATTAGGTTTTCTTACAAATCCAGAGGGAAACTCTTTGATTTTCCGGAACAAAAAGTAGCCTATGTCACTTTCCAGGTCTTTATCTATAGGTACACATGCAAAAAATCACGTCAATCCGTTGCACCGTTGCGACGTGATTGAAGGACAAACCAACAAACAAACACACTTTCGCATTTATGATACTGGTTCATAATTTTTGTTGATGACGCGGACGAAATCTCTGAAAGACGAAGACTATTATCAAAGTCAAGCGGTCAGTCAGCTTCTCATTGTTTATTATGAAATCAAATTGAGAAACTAACTGACCATTCTCAAGACAATGGTCAGTTAGTTTGTCGATCTTGAGATTTTGCATATAAGGTTCCTCTATAACGTATACCTTTTGAGAAATTCCAACACGATTTAAAAAGATACCTTTATATACGCGAATGAAGTTGCAACAATAAGTTATTGCAGAATATAGCTACAGAGTATAAATGCATTAAGTAGCCTTCGCCTAGTGAAAAGATAACCTACAACAAACAGCCTAGCCTAGGAGTGTTCTCAATCGCACAGTTCAGTAGCTTCCCTTAACATAATATCTATGTCAGGGTCCCACAACCGGTCGCCGGTCGCGGTACCGTTATACGCCATTACGGCGACAATACCAATTCTGTGCGTATCGAATCGGCTGCGCGTGCGTCGCTAGATCGCTATCGGCCGTGTGGGGCCCCTAACACCGAAAGCGGTTGAAGTGAAAGAAACTAATAAAAATTGTGATAGCCATTGACTTATATATTACTTCGTAAGGACAGGGCCATTAAACAAGCGAAATGGCACCGATTCATTGGTCCTAACTTGTTTATTTAGCACCAATGCAACCTCAGTGACGTCTGGATATCAAACGGGTCATTCATTAGTATCTAAGAGGTGGCGCTGATTTATTTGGTTCCAAAACCGTGAAAAATTTTATTCGCTTGGGCATATCTTGTCATTTATATCGATGGTGATAGCTTATTTTTTTGCTTCTAAATCCTGGGAGGTGGACCTGTAGCATTTTCGAACGAAGAGTTGTCGGATGGAGTATGGATAACTTATTTTTTGCTAAAGGATCTAGGAGGTGGTACCCTGTATCATTTTTGAACCAAGAATGCTCCTGCCATTATTGGATGGGGAATTGATCTTTAGCATTAACTAAGAGTAAAAGGGGACGGTAACATCTCAGATGGGCAGATGACATTAAGTCTGTAGCAGGGGCTACATGGCAGAGAAAAGCCAGAGATAGAACAATTTGGAAGGGAATGGAGGAGGCCTATGTCGGAAGACACTGAGGCGCTAAAACGGCTACCGAAGACGCAACTTGCTATATATACTTACTAGTTTAATAATATGTAATTGTTTAAATTAACAAATTGTGAATTGCGAACCCTCAGAATAATAAAGGCTTATTTAATTTAGTTTAATTTAATTTAATTTAATTTAATTTAATTTAATTTAATTTAATTTAATTTAATTTAATTTAATTTAATTTAATTTAATTTAATTTAATTTAATTTAATTTAATTTAATTTAATTTAATTTAATTCAATTTAATTAACTAAGAAGAAATTTGAAATGAAGTAACTGAACGAGTAAAAGATTAATAGACAATGACGATAAGAAAAAATCATTTTTAATGAACACACAGAGATAGTTAGTTAAATCCAAGCGGACGATGTTCAGGGTGGAGGACCTCATCCTCATTGTTGATCCTCTGGTCAGTACCCTTATTATAAATGCGAAAGTGTGTTTGTTTGTTGGTTTGTCCTTCAATCACGTCGCAACGGTGCAACGGATCAACGTGATGTTTTGCATGGGTATAGATAAAGACCTGGAGAGTGACAAAGGCTACTTTTTATCCCGGAAAATCAAAGAGTTCCCACGGTATTTTTAAAAAACCTAATTCCACGCGGATGAAGTCGCGGGCCTCAGCTAGTACTACATATTTTACACTCAACAACTGCCTTATAAACATAATATTCGTAAGTACATAACTTACAAAACAGTTAAATAAACAACTAACGGAATTTTCAGCATCTGCCCACTCTTAAAAAATAGCTCGTAAATTAAAATTCTTACGAACTTATTACGAATTTTTAGATCCAGAGCGCTCGACATCTCGCCGACCAAATATAGACAACATAATGACCTCAACGAGTAGTTCAAGGTGCGAAGCGTGTGCAACAGGTGTGAAAGAATACCAGTATGTCAAGGAATTGTTTTTTTTTACAGTTTCACCCCACTTGTTTATTTTTAATGTGTAATCTTTCGATTGTTTTAATACTATACTCTAACAGAAAGAAGTTAGTAGGTACAGTCATCATCATCATCATGATCAACCCATCGCTGGCTCAAAACAGAGCACGGGTCTCCTCTCAGAGTGAGAAGAGTTTGGTCATAGTCTACCACGCTGGCCATGTGCGGATTGGTAGACTTCATACACCTTTGAAAACATTATGGAGAACTCTCAGGCATGCAGGTTTCCTCACGATGTTTTCCTTCACCTTTAAAGCAAGTGATATTTAATTGCTTAAAACGCACATAACTCCGAAAAGTTAGATGCGTTAGTTGCGTGCCCGGGATTGAACCCCTGATCTCCCGAATAGGAGGCGGATTTCTTAACCACTAGGACTAGGCTATCTCGGCGATATTTTGCATTGTGGTGAGTGACATAGACTAGTTTTTATCCCGAAAAAACATGTTCCCACGGGTTTTTAAAAGCTAAATCCACGCGGACAAAGTCGCGGGCTAGTAGCTAATAATGTTATAGCAATTTACGAGTGCGCGGCTGTCCTAAAAATCTACCATAAACATATGATTTACGACCCACGACCACTTCCAGCTAGTTTCTATATGTAAGTCTGCATAGAAAATGTTACATAGTAGTATAACGTACAAAAACTTTGCTCTGAAATCTTCAGAATGTCTTCTTATAAAGAAAAGAACGAGGAAGAAGATAAAGAATTTATAAAACTAGCTTATGCCCGCGACTTCGTTCACGTGGATTTAGGTTCCTAAAAATCCCGTGGGAACACTTTGATTTTCCGCCATAAAAAGGAGCCTGAAAAATGAAAAAACTTCAAGATCCAGTTTCCATTAAAGTGGAGCAGAGTGGAGACGTGTTTAGTCCTCCAATCAGACTCTTAATAGACGACGTAAAAAATTATCACATCATTTTTTAAAAATCTGACTGGTTGACTGAACACATCTCTCCTCTCCGCTTAGGCCCGGTATCCATCCAAGCGGAGCGGAGAGAAGATGTGTTCAGAGGGCCAATCAGATTTTTAAAAGATGATGTAATAATTTTTTCACATCATCTATTAAAAATTTGATTGGTTGACTGAACACATATCCTCTCCGCTCCGCTTAGGTCGAAACCGGGCCTATGGTGGAAACCGGGGCTAATCGTCATTCATCTATCATGTAAAAAGTAAGCAAAATTACGAACGAAATTTGTCGAAGCCAGTAAGTGCAGCAACTAAGTATTTAACGGACTTTCACACAGGATTCCGTTGCATGAATTCAGTACATTAATTTAACATCGCATGATACAAAAACACTTGGAAACCACCTCGTAACTCGTAAACCTATCAGATTTTCGTTGCATTTGCATATAA
Organism: Maniola hyperantus; assembly: GCF_902806685.2. Classification (NCBI taxonomy): domain Eukaryota; kingdom Metazoa; phylum Arthropoda; class Insecta; order Lepidoptera; family Nymphalidae; genus Maniola; species Maniola hyperantus. The sequence continues at coordinate 2,373,129 of NC_048538.1, forward strand.
AATGTTCCGCTGTACTTTCATAGCGCACGCTAGAAGATATCTAATGTTTCTAAGACGGCCCCTTATTATCGTAAATTTGTCCTGGACAAGCGTAAAATCGCTTGAGTCTCGGATCTGTATAGTAGCGTTATTTATGGCCATTCTAAAACTATGGTTTAAATTTTAAGCTTCAGCGGATACCTATCTCTTTCAATAGGGTCTTGGACTGTGTAATAAAATGAAGTGATTTTTTGTTTAGAGGTAGTTTATGGAGCTAGAATAGAGAACAATTTTAAAAATCACGATTTTTATTTATTTTTAACATAAACGTCACGCTGCACGGAAGGTGAATAATGACGGCACAATCTGTAAACGACAATTTTTTTTCAATTTTTTAACATAAAAATAAGACTAATTTCTGCGGGAAAATATTTTACCGCAAATGCATGACATACATGAACCTTCCTTTACAGTCACTACGAAATGCAGTTCTATGATCCTTCGATTTTTTTCTTCATTTCAAATTGTCAAACATTTCAATATTCGTCTCAAATATTTTTTGTACTCAAGACAGTATTTAGAGTTTTAGAGACTCAAGAGAGTAAAAAGTAGAGAGACTTGTTTGCCTGTTTCCATAACATATTTCTATAAGCTCATCACTTGGACCAACTACAGATTTAGAATGCTCGAAGCGCTATTGAATTTATTTATTCAATCGCTACATAAAACCAAATTAAGTTGATATATCACTTTGGCAATACGCATTAGATTTACACGAGCTCTAATTGCTTCCAGCACCTCAATACGATATCAGTGTAATATGTAAATTACGACCTGTTGATTTTAATTCTACGACATAATAACATTATCACGGCTCTTTTGAAATCTATAGATCTGAAGAATTAGGTACAAGTTTTCTAAATACATAAAAGGAAAAGGCTACTGACTGACTGACTGACTGATCTATCAACGCACAGCTCAATCTACTGGACTGATCGGGCTGAAATTTGGCATGCATATAGCTATTTTGAAGTAGAATTACAGGAGGATTGTAGGATTTTTGAAAATTCAACCCATAAGGGGGTGAAAATAGGGGTGTGAAATTTGTGTAGTCCATCGCGGACGAAGTCGCGCGCATAAGCAAGTCCCAATATAAACGCGACTAATGATCTTAAGCTTATTTCGTAGTTTAACGACATAACCACGATTAATCAGGTCGATTTTCGCGGATTTCTACAGCTGGACTATTTTCGAAAAACTAACTAAAATTTGTATTTTCGCGGCCGGATGTATCAAACCACCTTAACATAAGATATTGAAGTTATTCTCGTTTATATCCGAAACCGATACGTACAAGCAAGCAACAAGAGCCGTTACGACAGTACATTGCCCGATCGGGCTTTATCGATGTACGTATCGATTTCGCCAAGTGTAACATCGAATTATTATCGATTGAACAAGGGGAGAGGGGTCGTGGGAACTGGGCGACTTGCACTTTCGTCGGCGCGCGATACCGGGCGCCGGGGAGTCTGCGCGTGCGCACGAGTCTAGCCACGGATTAAAGGCTTGGGCAAACGCAACGCGTTACGGCAGCGATGCGCGATGTCAACGTGTTTAAAACAGCTCCTTGCAGGGCGTTCATGTTTGAGAAGTTCACCTAGAATTTTTTTGATAAATGATACGTCCATTGATTAGTCTTGATGGTGCGAGTGTTACTGGAGACTGGGTAGATAGATAAAATGCTTAAAAAATCAAAATGGCGGATTTTATGCGCTTTAATGTGCTAACTGAAAAAGATCCGGTGTAAACCGCAATCGGGGTTTTTTTTTAACTTTTTAACTTGTGATAAATAAACTGAATTGATTAAATGCCTAAGCAATCACAGCGAGTGTCGGAAACGTAACCTGCTGGTCGATTGCAGGAAAACTGCATCAATTAATTATAACTAAAATCTCAATTGTGATTTATGGTATTCTTGTTGCAACAATGTATTGTAGCCAATAGGCAGGGAGCGTCAACCAATCAGACGTGATTACGATCGTGACATTGTAGCTGTCGTTCTACGGTAGGGCGATTGTCTAAAACCGGCAACAACCATTATTACAATCTCAATTGTTCTGATTGGCTGAATTTGTGCGATTCTTGTTGCAACAATGCATTGTAGCCAATAGTGAGCGAGCGTTAACCAATCAGAGATGATTGCGATCGTGACATTGTAGCTGTCATTCTGCTGCAATCTAACAGCAGTGTTACGACTTGCGATCAGTCGCGCCGCTTCCGTCGCTAGTCGCTGCTGTTGAGCTATGTGTTTGCCCAAGCCCATATCATTCATCGGCTCCAACGGGCCTTACATGGCGCGAGGATTTGTGGAGAAAGTTGCACCGTTAGGAGAAATGCTCCTTAGCAGAGGCTTTCAAATGATAAGCTTTGTTTTACTTTGATTTGTGACCCGTGTTGTGACTTTGACCAACGATGCTGTGACATAAATTATTTCTTTCATGATTCATGACCGTTTACGTAAACAGCGCTAGCAAGATTCATAGCCGTCTGGATATCATTTCAGAACGCTTTTATTAGTAGGTACTACTTATTATAAAAAGAATGAACTGAGTGACATATCAATCGTCATCTTCATCAACGCAACCCTTCAGCGGCCCACTACGACTACTAACTACTGAGAACTTCTCTGAGAATGAGAAGGAGTTACGCCATAGTCGACCACGATGGCCAAGTGCGGAGCTGAAAACTTCACACACCTTTGTGAACGTGACAACCCTGGTATGCACGATGTTTTTTCAGAAATCTATCCGGAACGTGTCACCTAGGGTCACTGGATGAATAAAACAAAGAAATTGGAAGTACCTACTAGTAGATACCTAATAATTATTACATTTCCTACAGTCATGAAAGAAATTCGTCTTCACGCTTCGCGCAAGCGCGGCCTTCTAAGTTCTACGGCATCAGTAGCCATTATATATACGAAAGTATGATTTCAGACGAGCGCAAGGCCAAATTATAATAAAAAAATATTAAGAATACAAAAGATATACCTAATTAGAAATTGCCATTATTATAATAATTATAATATCGATAATAGCGAAAGAAATATAAAGCTTTCAATTTATCTGCACTCAATAAAGCTTACTCACAAACAATAACTTAAACTTTTGTTATTAATAATTCATATAATTAAGATGTTATTGCCTACATTATAATATCGAAGCTGAATGAACTATCAAGACTTCTCAAGAAGAGAAACTTAAAACAAAAACAATAACATAATTCAGCCGGTATAAAAGATATCGAGTATAATAGAAAAATCAACAAAGATGTCACTTTCTCGACGCAGCCGTGAACGACAATGCGAAAAAGACTGGGAGATAGTCGCAAATGTAGAGGCACTGCTGGATAAATGCTAAAAGTTGTAATGACATGCCAAATGCCGATCAACGGTAGTTTCGCAGTGATATGCAAGCGATTTTGGAGAGACTTTTAAGAAGTAGCAATCATATTGTCCATACATAGCTAATTTCAAAAACGCAATAAAAGAAAAGCTTTAAAAATGATTGAAAATGCACTATTTAATAACATCTTTTCACGTAGCAATCTGAGTAGTACCGGGCAGGGTACTAATAAATAAACTGCTATCTTATACTTAACGGACAAACTGCCAGATATTTCGAGGGACATGTGGCCTAGTTGTGACAGCGCACATCAAACAATCACGCTGGTTAAGCAACGATGACCTCAGTCGGTAATTGGACGGGTGACTAATTTTGGATGTCTAAATGTGATATTTTCATGTCAGCCACCGTCGGATCCGATTATATTTATCACAAAATATCTGAGATTAACCTGAGTCGAAATCTCGTTCTCTAAATAGATTCGTTTGCCGAAGACTGTGACCCATTGCATTATTATGCGAAGAAAAATCCTACCATTATATAATGGATTCGGAATGTATTATAGCAAGGGGTCACCACCTTTAGCAATGAGGAATACGGTGCAGACTGCAGAGAGAGACAGGTATAAATTTCCATATCATGACCATTGGTTGCCATCGGTTAACGTAAAAGAACCGTAGTACAAACTGAGAACTCTACAAACACAGTCGGGTCGTCCACGCGGACCCTTGCGGGTCTCGGGGTAACTGTTTGGGGCGATGGCCCCCTTGAGTGGTGGCAACGCCGCCTGCAACTACAGGCGGGTCGCGGGGTGTGACCACTGGTCAGATGGTGTCAACTCTACAAATAAGGTAGAGTTGACCTTTTAAAGCACCACCTTAAAATTTCCCACCGGCTCTCGGATCAATATCAAATTGCTCGGTGACTGCAAAAACGCGACAATGGCTGCGATATCGATAGAATCACGACTTTCGATAAACAGTCGGTAAACGAAGAGCCCACCACTACGGTCGGTCCTCACTTTAGGAGAAAGGAAACAAACATTGATGACTTACAGATAACCGACGAATCACTTGAAGTTAAAGTTGTTACGTCGGATAAAGTGGCTTTTGAGATTTTTTAAACCATTGAAATCTTCTGCAATTTAGAATAGTTAGTGCTATAAAGTAGGCATACTTTCTTCTTGAGTTAATTTTGGTAAATCGAGGAACTAAATCGGAACGATTTTGCTGCTTTGTACATCTACAAGATGACGAGAGAAGTATGTGGGTGTGGAAAAGTATACTATGCGCGTCCAATGGAAAACGTCCAATGTTTTTTTAAAAAATTTTTACAAAAAAAATAAAAACCGACGTCGTTACACAAACACTAAAAATTGAAAAATAATTTAATTTATTACCGAATATATTATATATACAAGAGTTAATATAGTTTCATAATAATACTTTTTGGTGCCGGTGCCAGTTAGCTTTAGCTGCGCGAATCGTCTAGACTTCATATTTTTATGGGACTCCACAATGGCACCTCATTGGCACCGACCCCAAAAAATATTATTATGAAACTATATTAACTCTTGTATATATAATATATTCGGTAATAAATTAAATTATTTTTCAATTTTTAGTGTTTGTGTAACGAAGTCGGTTTTTATTTTTTTTGTAAAAATTTTTTATTTCACAATTTTTAGTGGCCCCATGGAATTATGCTATGACTGGTTAAAAATCTACTGTTTACTAAGCTATTACACTGATCGCGAGCAATTTACTCTTATCCGTTGAGGAGTTCCAGTATCTATCTTCGAAGATGTTCATCAGATCTTCACCAAATTAAAATGGGACCAACTTTGAAGTATACCCTTTCAAACAAAAAAAGAATTTTCAAAATCGGTCCAGGCGTTTTCGAGTAATCGGGGAACATACATAAAAAAAAAAAAAAAAAAAAAAAAGATTCCGACGAATTGAGAACCTCCTCCTTTTTTTGAAGTCGGTTAAAAAAACAATTTTAATCAAGCAGTATAGGCAGATATGTACATTTTTTGTCTTTCGCCAAACGGGTGAGCCAGTTTGTTGGCGAGCTGGCGCTCCTTAAAAATAATCCATACTAATATTATAAATGCGAAAGTGTGTCTGTCTGTCTGCTAGCCTTTCACGGCCCATCCGTTCAACTGATTTTGACGAAATTTGGTACTGATATTACTTGCATCCCGGGGAAGGATATAGGCTACTTTTTATACACGGGATTTTAAAAAACCTAAATCCACACGGACGAAGTAGCGGGCATCAGCTAGTTAATATCTAATAAATGATTCCCATACTTATATTCTAACTTAAATACCTTGTATTCAACGCTGCCTGAGCCTTCTAATCCTAGACAGCGGTGAATCGATAAGTAAATACCAACAAATAGTACTTCGCATGACATACCTAAAAGGCATAAAAGCACTACTTACTCACGATGTTTTCCTTTACTGTTCAGTAAGTAGGTAACTGCATCCGATTCCGAAAAGTTAAAGATTCAATTAGGATTCAATAGGGATCAAACCCTCGACCATATTCGATCATATTGCATGCTATAATAGGCAGAGTTTGGCTGTACCTTTTTGTTTTTGTAATATCTCCACTGTTTACCCATATTCGCAATAAAGAAATTTGAATTGAATTGAATTGACCTCCCGAATAGAAGGCGGAAGTCTTAGCCAGTAGGCTATCACGACTTCTAACTAGCTACTAGTAGTTAGTACCATTGAGTCAATAACAACAAAGTAAATATAAGCAATCGTTAAAATAAATGTACAGCGGACCTACTTTTGAGGCAGATTGTGCTCAATTTATCAAAACTAGTTTGTGAAGAAAGGTTACAGAACAAGACGACAGCCCGTGGTACGGCGGGAGACCGCACGGGCTCGTCACGTAGTCGCTACCGGCACCAATCTCGACTCTAGACCACTCTCACTGCATCAAATAGGGAACCTGCGACCTTCCGAATAATAGGCGGACGTCTTAACCACTAGGCTACCATCCTAACTATCTATACTACTAGTTAGTACCATTGATTTAATAACAACAAAGTAAATGTGGGGCTTACATTTGAGGCAGATTGTGCCCAATTTATTAAAACTAGTTTAATGACGAATGAAGATGAATTTATCTGAAAACCGTATAACTTCGAAAAATAGGAGGCCGAAGTGTTAACAACAAGACTATCACATCTTTTTTCATAAATTTTAACAAACAAAAATACATCGTGTCCAATACGCATTTTGCATGATGTCTACAAAACATGATATGTAAGTACTAAAATTGAGCCTCAATAGCTCAACCGGTATAGGAGAGGACTGAAAACCGAAAGGTCGACGGTTCAAACCCCGCCCGTCGTTCCTACTCCTAGCACAAGCCTGACGCTTAATTGGAGAGGAAAGGGGAATATTAGTCTTTTAACATGGCTAATATTCTTTAAAAAAAAAGTATCAAAACTAGTTTGTGAAGAAAGGTTACAGAACAAGACGACAGCCTGTGGTACGGCGGTAGTGGGCACGGGCTCGTCACGGAGTGGCTACCGGCACCAATATCGAATCTAGATCACTCTCACTGCATCAAAAAGAACACCGCGACGTAAAGAAAGCAACGTCAGGTGCGCTCCCATTTCACTTTCCAATGACTTATCTTTGAAGACGTTTCCAACGAATTTGAACTTTAAATCCAACACGTTACAGTAGAAATTCCATTAGCGAATGCGATATTGAGTCAGAACGGTTAATTATCAAGATTTGCACGGAAACCCTTTAAGATACTAATTGTAGGCGCTTATTCTATTCGGAAACCTTTGGAATGCATTAGAAAATGTACTTAACTGTCGACATATATACAATACGCGGCCGAAAGTGATGTACATCGACCTTTAGAAAGAGGTAGCAGATTTGTTAGAGCACTGTCTCTGTCGTTGAGACCGACAAAACAACCGACAAATGAGGTTGGAACTTGGAACTTACTTTGTCTGACGTAATTAATGCTTTTAGTTTATTGATCGTCTCATTCGTACATAGTTTGCATACCTATCTGAAGTATATTTTTACATTTAAAAAAATCGAATAGATAAATAAATTTGCAGTCCTGCGCGTTGCTGGAACGAGCTGCAGGTCAAATCCACGCTCTTTTATCATTTAGATAATCTTCAATTGTGTGACATGCTTTTTTCAGGAGCATACTTTTAATAGATTTTTTTAAACTTGTGTAAAGGCAAGTCCAAAATAGTTTGCAGGATTTTGTTATAAAAGGTTTTACCCACAAATGACTTTTGGAGTTTCCTGAGGCGGAAGGTAGGAGTTATTACGGTTTCTTGTTATAAATAAAAACACAAGTTAAGGTGGTAATATTTCAATATGTTGATTAAAACATGTAATACAAAGTAACCTACAAAAAAAAAAGAAAATCGTACAATTAAACACGCTGCATAGCCAATAAAAAATGTCCCATAAACAAAAGCAATTTATATAGAGCATTGCCGGTGCAAACAAAAAACTAATCGACCAAACAAACGATGAGATCTATATTATAGTACGCGACAGGGCGAAATGGCAATCGGAGAGGGAACGCCCCGCACACCCGCACAGCCCCCGCGCTAGCCCGGTGTTGGCGAGCGCAGGTGACGCGCGGGTGTGCAGGGCGTCTCTCCGTCTAATACCCCATTTGCCATCTCAACCTGTCGCAGATTATACCTACTCTTTCAACACGAACAGTTACATTAGTACGGCATTAACATACATACTTCACTGACGTAAAATATTTATCTCGGGTTATCAAAAGTATCTCATCTATTGTGGATCAAGAACAGCCATTGATACACCGAGAGACCGCGGAAAATCTTGACAAGGTGCTTGAAAGTGCCTACATGAAATTGACCCAGCTAAGGCATGACATGATGTGGTACCAGCCCCCCAATTGTGTCAGAAAAACGTATTCACCGTTATCGCAATCGTCAACGAATTCTGCCCTTTGTTTGGCTGTGAACAAAATGTAAATAGCGAATCAACCAACCAAGAGCCTCAATAGCTCAACCGGTATAGGAGTGGACTGAAAACCGAAAGGTCGACGGTTCAAACCCCGCCCGTTGCACTATTGTCGTACCTACTCCTAGCACAAGCTTGACGCTTAATTGGAGAGGAAAGGGGAATATTAGTCATTTAAAAAATGGCTAATATTCTTTTTTTTTAAAAAAGGGAAGAATTTTTTGATGATTACGATAACGATGAATACATTTTTCTTACACAATCGGGGGGTTGTTACCACAAAACTATGACATGAGGCTATTCTCATCATAATCAACCCATGGCCAACTCACTACAGAGCACGAGTCCACTCTCAGAATGAGAAGGGTTTTGGCCCTAGTCTCGCTGGCCAAGTGCGGATTAGCAGACTTCACAAGAACATTATTGAGAACTCTCAGGCATGCCTCACGATGTTTTCCTAACCGTTAAAGCAAGTCAAGCACCTTAAAAATTTCCCATGACCTCTTAGTCTAGGATGCGCGGGCGCAGGCAGCATGTTTAATGACAGATCATTTAGCATGCTTAGTAACTTAGTACCACAGTCAGTATTAAGATGTCTGAATGTATTTTGACAGGCAATTTTTTCATGTACCTCCAAGTATATTAAGGCTAATATTTAACGAATTATTTTTGATGAATGCGGTATTCGCCTGAAGTTCTTAAATCTCTACCTACATAGTGCATTTATGTCATTTTTTTACAAAATACGACAAGGTGCTTCAGTAACTTAATAATTTTTATGCCATCTTTAACTAGTATTATCTAGATTATAATATGCCATATTTTGTACAAACATTTTATTATTGTATTGTTCTATGCCGATCTGACTTTCGTAATGAGTCTAAATCGAAATAAATAAATACAAACAAACAATAGTGTAAAATAATAAGTGCAAAGCTATTGCGGCTGCTGTTTTGAGAGATTAATCGACCAGTTTTTGTTCTGTTTCAGTTTTAGGGTTTTAGGTTTTAAGTTGTTATTGTCGATGGTATTTAATTAAACAATTATATGATTTTGTTTTACTGATAAAATTAGTACATTAAATCATTTATAAGTAGATTAAGTCATTTCCATTACACGTTCGGAGCTATATTTAAAAAAAAAATTATGTACAAAATGTGAACGGTCGCTCTATTTATATAGTTGTCCTACAATAGATGTGTATACCTTTAAGTGGAATGTCACACAGAACAAGACTGTATTATTTATTTTTAAGTGCATTGAGAACGGTGTACTGAAATTAAAAAAAAAAAAACAAAGTCTCTTCCCACCGTCTGTCCCTCTGTACGATTAGATTTTGTAGTAGTTGTGAGTATTGATTGCACCACATCACTATTAGAGAGCCGTAAACAATAGAAAACACTCGAAACGCCATTTTTGTCTCCGGGATAAAAAATTGACTATAGGTAGATATTAATTTAAGCCATCAGACTCCTTTGCGATAGTTATTCATATCCATATGCAATCCGTCCAAACCGTTGCCTCCGTTGGAGCGTGATTCAAGGATAAACCATCAATGCAATCAACTAACAACCCAACAAACAAACATTTGGATAGTGATTCCATCGAAACCGGTAGACGGGAAAACACATTGTCAATGAAAATTTTATAGTGTACTAGTTTCTGCCGGCGGCTTCGCCCGCGTGGGCTACAGGAAACAAATGTCATTTTTTTTTCAGAAACAAACATTATAACATCAGGACGCACACCCTGAACAGCACCGAATAACACATATAACCTTCCAACCCCCATTTCATCCCTTTAGGGGGGGATTTTCCCATAGTCGTTTCTTAGCTGAAACGGTACCATACAAACTTTCATCCCCTATTTTACCACCCTTATGTGCGAATTTTTCAAAAATCCTACAACACGTATTTCTTAATTTGTGACCGAAAACCCAAATACCAATTTTCATGCAAATAACTTGAAAAATGACGGACTTTCATACAAACTTCCATCCCCTATTTAACCCACTTAGGGGTGGAATTTCGAAAAATCCTTTCTTAGTGGACACCTACTCTTTACAAAGAATAGACCCTCCAAATTTCGTGTCTTTAGGACCAGCGGTTTAGGCTGTGCGTTGATATATATGTCAGTCAGTCAGTCAGGACTTTGAATTTTATATATATAGATACGGTATATGGTATACTAGTGTATACTCATGTGTACTAGTCGGGCTAACGTGCGTCGACTAAATACGTGAGTATAGCCGGTGAGAGATATTATATATACGGTTTTCAACTCCCACAATTTCTTAAATAAATAAAGTAGCTCTAAAAGTCGCGTGCACAGAAGTTGTTTAGTACAGGCATTCCCAATCATTGATAAATAAATAATAAATTCAAGGTGATGAATGGAGGTGTCTTAATTTATTCGGTAGGGCCGTACGATCGCTACGAAAATATTTTGACATATCACCTTGGCTATGATTGGGTTTCTTTTTAAATTAAACATAGTAGGTGCGTGCCACTATGATCTTTTAATATCATTAAACAATCTATCTGTGGGTACCCTTTCAGTAGATATGTATCATGTAAATATATCATGACTTAATTTATTTTTATATCTTTATCAATTCATCGATTTATTCAATATATGTATATATTTGTTTGGACGGACGTAACGGAAGAATCAAACGTTCTTAACTTTATGGATGATGATATTTCTTAACAATGATCTATGTGTCATAGTCCGACTTCCAAGTAATATTTGCTCAGAGATTTAAGCTGTATAAAGATCAGCAAAGGCAAAAGAAAAAGTTTGAATTGTGAAGTAGTATTTTCAAAAATTGTGAAATACGTATTTTTTATTCTTAATCGAAAGTCATACAAACTTCCATCCCCCATTTACCCCCCTTAGGAGTAGAATTTCGAAAGATCCTTTCTTAGTGGATACCTACTCTTTACAAAGAAATACACCCTCCAAATTTCATGTCTCTAGGACCAGCGGTTTAGGCTGTGCGTTGATATATAAGTCAGTCAGTCAGGACTTAACCTACTATATTTTTTAAAGCAAACAAAAATATGGTCACTAACAAAAATATGGATAAGAGTAAAGGATATGGCGAAAGATATAAGTTACAACCACACGCAACCAATTTTCTTATTGTATGGAAATATGCACCTGCCTACATAAACAGTTTTCATATCTGAGAAAAACGCCACGACGCAAACAATGGCCCACGGCAAGTTTTCTCCGACGTTTTCCATTTAGCTAGCACTCACTTGACTTTCCACACACAATTGATGGCATCACTTTCTATGTCAATAGAAATTATCGCCCGTCCCTAGTGATTAATATCACCTTATTGTAGACTTTAGCTGGTTGTAATAAGGCGCTTCGTGGTTCTTCTTTAAATGGTGCGACAGTCGGTTTCTTTTAATATTATCAACATTTTAGCCCCAAACAGAGTGTGCGTAAAGTATTATCCAAACGATATTTGTCATTGTCGATTGTTTAGATAATAATATGATAGCCTTTTTGAATACAGAGTATAGTTTAGTTTGAATAGTCTAACAAACCTTAATACGCTATCTATTATAAGCAATGCCGTCTCCTATTGATGGTTGGTGTCTATCAGGGATAATATGATTAGGTGTAAATTCCATATAAGAGGTGTTTTTAGCACAGTGTTGCAGACCATTTTGCCTTGAATTTTGACCTGAAGAAGGTTGCTTGTATTTCTAATTATACATAGGTATTCGAAATATATATAAAATATCACTACCCATTTTATAAATGCGAAAGTGTGTTTGTTTGTGCAACGGATCACCGTAATTTTTTACATGGGTATAGTTAAAAACTTGGAGAGTGATATAGACTATAGATATAGAGTGATAGTGACTTTTTTCGGAAAATCAAAGAGTTCCCACAGGATTTTCAAAAACCTAAATCCACGCGTACGAAGTCGCGAGAATCTGCTAGTATATTTATAATGAGTAAAACATTCCTATTAACCACATATTTTAGTTCACATAACAGCTCTACTTAAATTGAGTATTTGACTACATCAAAAATAAATTATTTCTCAGTGATTATTAGATAGAGGGTCTTCCAAAATACGTAAAATCCACGTCCTTTGTCAGTTTTAAGTATAATGACCATTTTAAATTATCGATTAAACTAAAAAAGTACGTCATTCGCATAGGTACTAAGTGCGCGTTTTGACGTTTGATAAAAAGTTACTGATTTGACTAGTTGTCAAATACCGTATTGTCATAAGCTCACAGTAGCCATGTACCTAGATTGTCCGGAATCTGACGCATAAAAGAAAGTCCCCCGCTTTTCCATTAAATCATTACAGAGTTCTCATTCATCACGTCACCCTGTATCAGCCTTAAGATTCAGGTCTCAAGTCCCGACCCCTGCCCCCAATCTGTAACAACGTCGGATCGATGCGTCGCAGTGACTAATGGAGCTTAATTCAATCAGGCAATATTAATGCTTCCAGTAAATTACTCTTAATTCGATCATACGTGGGGGCATCAAGATAATTCGAGCTCTTATTAAGATTCTCATGCGCATTTTTATCCACTTCTTTCCCATTTGTCTAAACCAATATACCTAATATTTCGCAGTTTTTTTTAAAAAATCTTTAATGAACATATTATCCCTTCCACCACCAGCTTTTCTGTCACCAGGTGGCGATATTAGTCGCGGTGAAATGTCTCGTAAAATTTTTTGTGACTCAAAACTAACTGCACTGGCAGTTTCTATCTGAAGGTCAATTTAGTAACAATGCGTCATGATCTTGCAATTATTTTGCACTTTCGGCATGAAGGCTATTAACTTCTGCTGCTTATAAGTATAACCTTATATAATATATATAATATATTTTAATATTTTGTATTATATCTTACTGCTTGAATATACATTTTGTAAGTATGTGCCGATAAAACCTGTGATGTACGGACCTTGCTTTACTTTTGTTATTTCATGAGATGCCTATGAGTTATCTATGATATACAATATTAGGTTCAGACATTCCATATTTAAACAGCGTAGAAGCTGGCAGACCCCCACTAGGTGGACAGACAACATCAAGCGAGTCGCAGAGAGCCACTGGATACAGATGGCGTAAGAACGCATTTTTTTAAAAATAAAAATGGCAAGCAAACGAGCAGGCGGATCACCTGATATTAAGTGATTACCGCCGCCCATGAACATTTTCAGTACCAGAGGAATCACCCAATGCATTGCCGGCCTTTCAGGAGTTTGTTGGTACGCCCCTTGAATAAACCCATGTGTTAATCTAATGGGAACACCGCCGAAGGGAGTTGATTCCATAGTTTGCATGTGCGTGGAAAAAAGGATCTGGCAATGGGTGGTCGAGGTGCACCTGACACCCAGTTGGTGAGGGTGGAATTGTTTGCGGTGGCGTGCGGTTCGGTTGTAGAAAAAGCAAACACGCAAAGAGAGCTTACGTCTCTGCCGTGCTCCAAGCTTTCCAACGAGCCGGTTAGTTTGTGATCGTCCACAAGTCGAACAGTCCGCCTTTGGATCCGATCAAATGGAAGGATTTGGTAGTGGGGTGCTCCGGCCCAAAGGTGAGAGCAGTACTCCATATGTAGGCGGACTTGCGCTTTATAGAGAAGGAGCCTGTGCTCGGGCGCGAAGTACCGCTTTGTTCTGTTGAGCACCCCAAGCTTTTTGGAGGTTAATTGAGGAAGTAGTAAAAGAGGATTGTCTCTACAAGAGACCTACGTCCAGTAGTGAATGTCTATCGTTAGACAACGACGACTATATTTACTTATTCAATATGCGTCAATATTATATTAGCACAACATGATAGAGTTATTAATTTATCTAAAGCATTAGATACGCTAGATACGTGTGTCCAATATTTTAATAGCACGAATCAAATTTTTTTGCTATGCTATTGAAATCACGTTCATAGTTAACTTAAGCATTATTTACAAATATAGCCTTAAATGATCACAAAAAACCACCGATTCGGTTACCGCAACAGTCGTAAAGATTAGATTGAACCGTGAAAACAAAAGTGAGGTATTCGAACATTATGTAATCGACGTAACCAGCGAGATGTACCAACCAGGGCTACCATCAATCGGTATAATAATTCAGGACAATTGGGCTGATGACTATGTCAAAAATAAATTATTTCTTAGGAATTGCTAAATACAGGGTCTTCCAAAATTCGTGAAATCCACGTTCGCTATTAGTTTTAAGTATGTTAACCATTTTCAATTATCAATTAAACTAAAAAAAATTACGTCAAATTACGTCAAACGTGTATGCGAGCTAAGCGAGCGTTTAGACATTTGATAAACAGTCGCTGATTTGACTAGTAGTCATCATCCCTATTCATACAAAGGAACTTATTGATTTTCCTGCATAAAAAAGTAGCCGTGTTTTAGGATTTATGCTAATCTCGTCAAGATCAGTTCAACGGGTCAGCCATGAAAAAATAATGACAGACAGACACACTTTCGCATTACAATTTACAATCAACACTTCCATACTATGGACAGTATGGATATACCAACACTATAAATGCGCAAGTAGGTATGTCTGTTTGTCTGTCTGTCTGTGTGTATGCTAGCTTTTCACGGCCTTCTTGTTCTTCAATCTGGGCTGGTTTCCGTATTTAAACGTTTCCGTCTGTTGTGCGTTTTCACGGCCCATCCGTTTACCAACTTTTAATGAAATTTGGTACAGGGCATCCCAGGGAAGGACATAGACTCATTTTGTCCCGGAAAATCAAAGTTCCCACGGGATTTTTAGAAAAACAAAACTTACGCGGACGTAGTCGCGGGCATCATCTAGTAGTAGAATAAAGAGTTAAGCTCAATATCTGACTAATGTTTCAAATTAGGACTGATTCCGAATAAACCTCAACGTATGGTAGCCTTAAACTCTAAGGCGTGGGATACATTGTTCAAGTAGGTGTGACGGATTCCAGCCCATTACCAGTTCTGTGGGGTAACGATGATTACCTTATAATCACAGGTTCCTGCCGTTTCTCACCCGCAGTGTATAAACCCCTTGGAACCCGTTTGGCGGGTTTAGAAAGGGAAGGATGTTGTGTGCTATCGATTAGAAAAGGACAAATGAGGGAAGGATCAAAGATCTATCCGAGTACAGGTTACCGACGTCAGACGTGTATTACGAAGATTGAATTCATGTTTCAATGGCTTGGGACATGCGATATTTATCATACTTTTACATATAGCTGCTAAATGTGTCTGAGTTCATTGACGTAGAGCCTCAATAGCTCAACGGTTAGAGGAGCGGACTGAAATCCGAAAGTCACCGGTTCAAACCCCACCCGTAGCACTATTGTCGTACCTACTCCTAGCACAAGCTTGACGCTTAGTTGGAAGGGAAGGAAATATTAGTCATCATTGGCTAATATTCTTTGTTTTTAAATATTGGGTAGATATTGAAATGTCTTTTTGAAGAATATGATAACAATAACAAGTCAAAAAGAATAAGAAAAGAAATGAACTTGTGTATAAGAATTTCACCTGTCGTATCGTAACACATCTACTTATGGTATGTACAAAAGGTTAATTCTTTTAAATAAGTAAAACATTAAAAACCTTTTAACTGAAATGAAGTGTCTTGTGCTTGTTCACATTTTGGATTATTTTTAGGGTTCCGTATCTCAAAAGGAAAAAGGAACCCTTATAGGATTACTTTATTGTCTGTCTGTCGTGTCTGTAAAAAATCTATATGGTACTTCCCGTTGACCTAGAGTTATGAAATTTGGCAGGTAGGTAGGTCTTATAGCACACATTCGGGGAAAAATCCGAAAACCGTAAATTTGTGGTTACATCACGAAAAAAATATGTGTTGTACTAGCTTACGCTACTACAAGCTAGTACAACATAACACTACACAAATTTCAAACCCCTATTTCACCCCATTTAGGGGTTGAATTTTCAAAAATCCTTTCTTATCGGACGTCTACATCATAAATAGCTATCTGCCTGCAATTTTCAGCCCGATCGGTCCAGTAGTTTGAGCTGTGCGTTGATAGATCAGTCAGTCTGTCAGTCTCCTTTTCCTTTTATATTAAAGACTAGCTGATGCCCGCGACTTTTTAATTTTTTTTTTAAAATTTTTAAAAATCCCGTGGGAACTCTTTGATTTTCCGGGATAAAAAGTAGCCTATGTCACTCTCCAGGTCTTTATCTGTACCCATACAAAAAATCACGTCAATCCGTTGCACCGTTGCGACGTGATTGAAGGATAAACCAACAAACCAACAAACAAACAAACTTTCGTATTTATATAAGGGTACGGATTTACAACATTTAAACAATTTACTACTATTATTTTTGCTTTTATTTTTCGAACCGATTTTAAAGCAAATCCCGTAGATACTCATATCGCTGCCGAACCTAGATAGTGGAGCCGTACCATAAAAGCAGACAAGACAGGGGTCGCTGCCATTAATGCTCTAAATAGAGAACACACGAGCGGGAATTTTAATGGTCTCGAGTGAACTATGCAGCCACGGCGAGAGTTTTTCTGAAGCCATTTCGACATTCCGGTCTGTACCAGCCTTTAAATTGTTGTCCCATTATAAATTGCGGCGAAAAAATGCGCGCGGGATGATTGTTTATTAAAATAGTACGTGCCATTCGTTTACAATGTACACAATCGATTATATACTAGTTGTGGGTCGCGACTTGGGCAATGGAGAAAATGTTTTTAATATGGTTTCACTTTTGTTTATAAAAGTTGCGGTAATGCAAGGTCGCATAAAATTGTTTGACACATTGACGGCCGAATTTTATATTCTATATCCTATCTGTAATCAGGCGATAAGTAAGATATAGTCCGTATAAAATGAATTCTCACGCGCCATTTTAAATCTACCTGTAAACTGTAATTTCAAAACTACGGTTCATTTTTTAAAATTAGGACTAAAATAGTAATTTTTGACATGATATTTGACATATAAAGATAAAATGGCGCGTGAGAGAACTCATTGTTTAACGCATTATACTTACAGTGGGACAAGGCTCTCTTGGCACTTGAATAACATTGACAGGGGGCGCTGTTGGAGAACAGAGGTTTAGAATATTCGGCAACGTTAGTTCCGATTTTCGTCACGCGCCAAGATAGCCTTGTCGCACTGATGCAACGTTATTATTTAAAAAACATGTATGGTCATGTTTTGATAAATAAAAATGTCGCTAAATAACTTACAGGCATACTAGGAATAGATTGGTTATTAATTTCGGCTGTAAGTCCAGTTCCAGTTTCAAGCTATTCTAGAACATTTTTAAAGCAAGCAGGAAATCGAGCAATTTGTCAATTGAGTAGGTTTATTTTAATGTAGATAACGGGTACATAGCCCAAACTATTAGCAAGCTGAAGTAGCAGTGGACAGGTCATGCCTGTCGTAGAGGCGATGGCCGTTGGAGCCGGAAAGTCCTTGAGTGGAGACCGCGTTTAAGCAAGCGTAGTGTGGGACGCCCTCCAGCACGATGGACCGACGATATAAAGAGGCTGGCGGGAAGTGGCTGGATGAGGAAGGCTGAGGACCGGGTGTGGTGGCGCTCTTTAGGGAAGGCCTATGTCCAACAGTGGACGTCCACAGGCTGATGATGATGATGATGATGAACGGGTACATATCATGATTAATTTGACGTTGATTAAGGTGACGTTTTGAGTGTATTTTGCCGGGCAGCTCGTGATATTCCAGCGAAAAGAACAAGAAAGAGGGTAGTTCGCTACTGCTCGCAACTTCGAACTTCGAAGTTCGAACTTCATCTCTCGCAGCACCGCAGTACCGTTGACCACGACCCGTGCAATTGGGTTGAAATATCGACAAATAAAAACATCAAATAATTAATCGTGGTACATTTACATTATTACACCGTTATTTACATTAAAAATAAGCTTAAAATCATTGAGTAGGTTTTTTCGGGTCAGCAAAGAAGTCAAGGAGCTGTGATAGCCTAGTGGTTAGGACGTCCGCCTTCTAATCGGAGGTCGGGGGTTCGATCCCGGGCACGCACCTCTAACTTTTCGGAGTTATGTGCGTTTTAAGTAATTAAATATCACTTGCTTTAACGGTGAAGGAAAACATCGTGAGGAAACCTGCATGCCTGAAAGTTCTCCATAATGTTCTCAAAGGTGTGTCAAGTCTACCAATCCGCACATAGCCAGCGTGGTAGACTAATGGCCAAACCCTTCTCACTCTGAGAGGAGATCCGTGCTCTGTAGTGAGCCGGCGATGGGTTGATCATGATGAAAGAAGTCAAATATCTCGAAACTTCTGCAGATTTACTCACGGTTGTCCTATTATCAAAAATATTTTCAAACTTTCTAACTTTCTTAATAGACAATCTCGTTAGACTTAACAAGGACTAAAAGACGTTTAACAAACAGCCAAACCCACAAGAGTTAGTATGACATTTCGTTTTTATCTTCATCGCGTGAAACAAAGCCTGCATGACCTGTATCAAGTATGAAGTAGAATAAGGTATGACTCGTTGAGATGGTACGTGCCACCTGTTTTTTGAGACACAATACATGTTACAGCCCAAGACAGTAAAGTGTGCAATATTAATACTGCCTATTAGTTATTTTCAGTTGTATCAATACCTTTAAACTGGAGAATCTAAAATTAGTTCTACCCTTATTACAATGTTTCCTGCAAAAAAGGGGGCATTGTATTTCGACAAGCAAATTTTAGCTAAAGATATGTGTAAAACCGAATTCACATTTAACACATTGACGACTTTGCGTCTTAGCTTTTGGGTTTAGTTACTTTCATTTCTTTTGCTCGTTAAATGCTTCTTACGTTTAACGTTACCATAACCTCACGGTACATAATTTCATTAGTTTTAATATTTCCTTGGGCAACAAATGAACAGTGTTGTTCGTGCTCGGGCACTGGCTGCTAATAAACTGTATAACAATTCAGCTGAGTTAATTTAAGTTTTTTCTTTTAAGAACAAAAGAAACGTCAGGAATCTCAAGATAACATGGTATCATAGAAACGGAATAAATTGACATTTTAGAACTTTATTCACAGAATCTACGTAAAGTCCACAACCCGAGCAGTATCAACAATGCACAACGTGCGAATTTGGCATGTAACATAATACATACAGTTAAAAATGCACTTTTTTGTTACCACCTCATACTGAAACGGATATTACGTTCCTTTTATTTTTGTTTATGTCTGTTCGTCATATCACGCTACTAGTATCGACAGGTTATTTATTGGACGCTTATGTGACTGGATTTATATTCTTGTTTGCGGTTTCGATCATGTTCGTTTTATGTTACATTACTTTCCTTTTTTTCTCTATCACTAAAACATTTATGTCTTTGATTTTTCTAGTGTTTGTCTGAGTATTAATTTTACAAACATAAATACCTACATATTTTCGTCCACCTAATATATGTTTATTATTAACTAAGATCTGTTTGTTATTCTGAAACTACATATTATTTGAAAAATGTCTATTATTTTCCTCCTTTGCTTCATCTTATTTTTAACCTTCATTTTTTTTAAAGAATAGGTATTATCCAGTTTACAGTGATCAGTTTATCAGTTTATCATTCCCCTTTTCTCCTCCAACTAAGCATAAAGCTTGTAATTCACTAATTTACCTACCTATATTTACAAGAAAAAAATTATGATATAACTCGATAACATTAAGATTATTAAAAAAGAAATGGAGAATATTTCCATAGTTCTCTGTTTGGTTTAAACTTTTCTAAATGATCGTAAATGCAAGCTCAAAAACTAATAAGAAGAACAAGATTTACCTACTATGAAAAATACAAAAGCTAATTCATCACTAAGAAAAAAACAACAGGAAGGAAAAAAACTAGCCAAGTGCGAGTCAGGCTCGCGCAATGAGGGTTCCGTACTACAGTCATATTTTTTCGACATTTTGCAGGATAGTTCAAAAACTATGATACATAAAAATAAATAAAAATCTGTTTTAGAATGCACAGGTGAAGACCTTTCATATGATACCCCACTTGATATAGTTATCTTACTTAGTAAATTGAAAATACCTACTAATTATTATTAGTTCATGACCACAATATAATTTTTGTGTGATGTAACCACAAATTCACGGTTTTCAGATTTTTCCCCAAATGTCAGCTATAAGATCTACCTACCTGCCACGATTCTAGGTCAACGGGAAGTACCCTGTAGGTTTCTTGACAGACAGACAGACAACAAAGTGACCCTATAAGGGTTCCGTTTTTCCTTTTGAGGTACGGAACTCTAAAAAGGAAAAGTCACAACAATAGGTAGAGTTGAAGAAGTTGCTCAATAAAGTTTAGTTCAAATCTAGGTTAAATCATAATTCAATAGCAATTCTTAAATAGATGCACTTAAATAGATACTGAGCACTTGCTTGGTAAAGTAACTTTCATGATTTAATACCATATACGCAAAACAGCTGAGACTGACGGTTAGACAACCGAAACACACCTTTACGGCTACAAATACCTTTTTTGTGCGGATCCCTAAAAGGCTTTTCTCTATACGGCCAATAGTTTAGGTCCCTATTTAGCAGCAACTGACCGCATTAAATGCCTTTCGATATATGAAAAACTATCAGGAATGTTGAGGTCAGGAAACGTGAGGTCAAAGCTTATTTCATTATTTATAACACCTATATACTCAATAGAGATATTAGGTTGGTTCACAGAATTCAAATTAGCCATAGAAGAGTTAAAGGAGCGTTGCTACCACGCAGATGTGTAGTTGCCCATCAATGCGCAATATTGTAAAAAAAGAAGTATTTGTATAGCGTTACAGTTTAATATGTACAGAAGGAACCCGGCAGTAGATATTACACATCGAGCTTTAGACAGAGATAATCAGCAGCTTCGGCTTGATCGAGCGTCTTTTGACTTGTCAACAGAGATGATGCTCTACGAAGTCAAAGCTCTGATAATCTTTTTCTAAAGCTCGATGTTTAATATTTACTGACTACTGTAGGTAAGTTTCTTTGGATGCCAGAAGTATGATATGTATTTCTAATTTTAGTTTTGTTATGTGTTGCACAAAATGGACGATTTTCTTTTATACCGAGACAGGTGCTCGGTATAAAAGAAAGCAGATCCATTTCTATTTTTTATTTAGAGTTCTGTGGATTACACGTACAAGCGTAAAGTTTCATAATTACTAAAGAAACTAAAAAATAAGTGCATAGGATATAAAAAAATACCAGAAAGGCAGTCTAAGTTGTTGTTATTTCTTACTTTTGAAAGGCAGCAATCTACCGAATGGCATTGGCAAAAAACTTAATAACTACTTAAATCGCATTTGTTGGTTCAATTATGTTTCAAATCCATTAAAGTTTCTAGGTAAAAAATAAAACCACAAATAGAATAAATCGAAATCTAAAGGAAAAGGTGACTGACTGACTGACTGATCTATCAACGCACAGCTCAAACTACTCGACGGATCGGGCTGAAATTTGGCATGCAGATAGGTATTATGACGTAGGCATCCGCTAAGAAAGGATTTTTGAAAATTCAACTCCCAATGGGGTGAAATAAGGGTTTGAAATTTGTGTTGTCCACGCGGACGAAGACGCGAGCATAAGGTAGTCAAAATTTAACCAGCACCTCGATTACAATCTGCTGAATTTGTGCGATTCTTGTTGCAACAATGCATTGTAGCCAATAGTGAGCGAGCGTCAACCAATCATGTGATTGCGATCGTGACATTTTGTAGCTGTCGTTCTCCCGCAATCGCGCAGCGGGTTCTAAATTCGCCACAAATTCGTACTTGCCATGTACAATTAAAGACGTCAAATTGCTATCACGTATTAGGTTGGGTTGTCTGCCATACGCTGATTGTCGTCCCACAAACCTGACCCATATGTATCGGTTGGCATAAACCTCGGCTAAATATAAACCAGAGACGAATCACCGTTGACTCATGTTGTCATCAAGCAACATGTATAGGAGTCGATATAACGACTAACGGGGATCGATACAAAGTTCTGATTTTCGATGCGAAAGGAAATTGCGATCCAATACAAACTTAATGAGTTTCCGTGCTTTACCAATTTAAACGTGCTCTATCGATGTATGTATCAAAGTTTAACACTATGATATTCTGATTTATGGGTTTGACATAACGAGGTCCGATACATATGGTTGTGGCATACAATGAAAATTATAAAATTACTATGACAAGATATATAATTTTTATACGAGTATGATGCATGTTAATTCTCAAGCCTGCTTCCAACAAAATATTATTGCTGAAATTTGGAAGCGACTATAAGTAATTACCGACCAAAGCAAAATTAGTTAGATTAATAATTTTATCCGAACTTAAATAAAAATGGGATTTAGAGACTTAATAGAAGATAACCACTACATGATTCTTCAATGACATCTCCAAATGTTTTGACCCAATGATCCGGTGTTTTGCTATACTGAAATGTAACGTATATCTTCTCCCATTCGAGTGATAAACTGCGTCGCTTTCTGCATGTGACACAAATCCAATTTGCCGCCGTTCATCAAACAGGGTTTATTTATGTACACAACAACGTTTTTATGGCCTCGTAAAAAATCCTTCGATTATTTCTCGGTCGTTAATCATCGGACAGCAAGAACCTAGTCTGACTCGACGCTGTTTATGTCCTGGTCCGATTGGCGAATAACGAGCATCGAATACGGCTTAGCAATCATACAGTTCAGAAACTGACATACCCATAAAGCCGGCTGTACAAGCCAGTTTCTTGACTAGCCATAGAGACTCTAGACGCTTCCATCTGATTCTACATCATCATCGTTAGCCGGTAGATGCCCATAGGTCTCTTATAGGGCCTTTCACAATGTCACCGTTTTGCACCGCCTGAATCCAATAAGCCTAAGCCCCCTACGACTCGTTTGATGTCGTCTGTTCACCTAGTTTTTTCGTCCTAGGACTTCCAACGCTGCGCTTTCCGGTCCTAGATTATTATTATAAGATTTTCATCTTGCTTGTCTAGCATTATATCCAGCCAATTGGCTCATCCGTGGGCTTACATTGTGCATTGTCGCCCCAGCGGATATAAGGCGTTTTTCTAGTGGTCTCTAGGTATTGATTCTTTGTCGAGCATTGTCTAGTTTATTTTTTGTCAAAAGCAGAGTTAGTGCCACTAGAGCTCCACACACTCCGTGAAAAGATCTACAGTTGGGTTGCCGTTGCACTATCTCTAGACAACTGACCCTCACTAAGGCTTTAGTTTGCAGTGTCGCTCCAGGGATACAAAGTGTTTTTAGAAGTTTCTTTTGTTTCTACGTTGAGCATCACCATCATCATTATCGATCGATAGACGACCACTGCTAGACATAAGTCTCTTGTAAAGACTTCCACACGCCATGGTTTTGCGCCGCCTGAATCCTGCGGCTCCCTGTGACACGTCGCTCCACCTAGTGAGAAGTCATTCAACGCTGAAGTCTTGTCAGAAGCAGAACCTCATCTCCAAGATACTAAATATAGACTATTAATTACAAATGCACATTTCGAGACTGTACGATAGCTAAGCTGCACCGATATTATCGACGCTAAATTGCAATCTTGGAGTATCAAAGAACCCGTTTGGAATGTTGATAAGATTAAGGTTCTAGTACTAAGTGCTATTAAGATGAGGTGCAGTAAAAGGTGCGTAGGTACTACCGACAACTGTCTCGGCCCTTTCAAAGTTAGAAGCTCTCATGCTTTGAATTACTGATTACAGTTATTTGTTCAGGTATGGCTTTAGAATGGTGGTTCTTCTGGTACCTTTTGCCCAATTGTTTACTCAATTTGGAGAAGCATCCAATTCCAACCTCCAGCATCTTGAGAGGGAATTCCAGCATCTTGAGACCCCAACATATATCGGCTCTCCAATGTGCTCGTATGTGCTCCGCCCATTGCCACAACAGTTTTGCAACTCATTGAGATATGTCGGTTGCTCTGGTTCTTCTACGGATCTGCAGTGATTTATTACACAGTTAAAACTTGTTTAACTTTTCCATCAGATAAAGTAACTTGTAGAGCAAGCAGCATACCTACTGTAAGCGCAAAAACTACGGACGCGGTAATGTCAATCATTAGAATTTAAGTTTACATACATGGCAAACTACTCATTAATCAAATATGTACAGATAAAAAGATCTTTAAGCTTTTTCGAGGTCGGGCTTGTTATTTACTTATCTGGTCTGTCCATCACTGTCCTAACTTAGCGACCAAACAGTACACTTGCTCAGTTTACACTCATACTCGACCGATTCCGTATCACGGTTCCGTGGCCACCTTAAGGAATTTCACCCTCACCACCTGGGTGTCTGGTGCACTTCGACCGTCCGTTGTGCCAGATCTTTCTTTCCACGCACATGCCAACTGTGAAACCAACTCCCGGTTGTTCCCACTAGATTACAACATGGGGTTATTCAAGTGGCGGATCAACAAATTCCTAAAAGGCCGGCAACGCATCGGCGGTTCCTCCGGTGCTGCAAATGTTCATGGGCGGCGGTAATCATTTAACATCAGGTGACCCGCCTGCTCGTTTGCTCGCTATCTCTATTTTAAAAAATCAATTTTTTTTAAATTCTTCATCCGAACTTCATGCCCACGTTCTGAGTTGTGTAGTTCATAATTTATCGTAACTCAATTGTTACTTTTTTCATGTGGACGATTTATTTCGATAATATTTAGGGTGCGGGATCATAAATCAATGGGTGCGGGTGTCGGAAATGTGACTATTGGCATAAAAATCTAAGAATTTAAAGTCGCTATCACCCTGCCGCAATTCGCACCCTATCCCACGAACCTCAGTTAACCGGTACACCAAAAAGTAGGTACATATTACTTAATTACTTACTACCAAAATATTTGATTATTTTCACAATAGAAGTTCGCGCTCACCGCAATAACTGCACACCGTGTAATAAAAATAAATTTAACCAATTATTTTCAAGTTTCAAAACGCAACACCTAAAAATGTTATAATGATATCACAAAATATGCACAGGATTGCGACGTTCGCAATAAACTCACACGGCATAAAAAATTATATTGCATTTTCACGGAGATTGCGATTTGGACAACGTAATTATAAAGGCCTAATCAGACAAAACGTACGACCGTCGCGGCGCGGCGGTTGCAGCACGGCTGAAGGCCATTGTCTCGTCGTCGCCGTTTATTGCTAGACATAGATCTCTAATGTAAGGGCTTCCACACTACGGTTTTATGAAGCTTGGATACAACAGCTCCCTGCGCTTCATATGATTTCATCTGTCCACCTAGTGGATGGCCATACAGAACACGAAGAGAGTAACAGCCGAGTTTCTTGCCAGCTCTTTTCAAGAGTTTCTGGTACTTAATCAAGAAGCCATGAGAATTTTTTTCATCGTATTTCAGTTAAGTCATTGCAGAGAGGACTCACGGCAACAGCTTATACCGCTTCTAGGAGCCACATAAGAGTCGCTGTAAAACGCCGCTGTCGGTAACGTTGCGTGTGACAAGGTCTTAATAATTTATATTGCGTTTTCACGGAGATTGCGATTTGGACAACGTAACCGTATCTTTACTTGCGTTGAGAATTATTACAATATTTATTGTATGTAATATTTGCATAAGCAGGTATGAGGAAGCAGTTCTTTTAATTATGCTAATTTGTATGAAACGTGTTAGGTTAAGGATTTGTAACTAGGTACTTTGATTAGCTAGTGGGGGATCTTCCAACACTGCGTCTTCCCATTAGGTGGACGGACGACAGTGGACGAGTCGCAGGGAGCCGCTGGATTCAGGCGGCGCAAGACCGTGGCGTGTGGAAGACCCTACAAGAGACCTATGTCCAGCAGTGGACGTCTATCGGATGATGATGATGATGATGATGATGATGACGACTTTGATTACCTAGTTACAAATGATACTAATCGTGAGATCTATAGAGCGCACTCTGACTTAGCTTAGACTTAAGACAGAGTTAAAACGAGACAGAGCTATATCTCTCACATAAATCTGTCTCGTTTTAACTCAATCTTAAGTCTGAGCAAAGTCAAAGTGCGCTCTATAGATCTCAGCCTAAGACCTCAGAAACGACAGTGTTAGAAAATGCATCCACTAAGTGGACAAACAACAAACGAGTCGTAAGAAGGCACTGGAGTCTGGACACAAGACCCTAGTGTGGAAATCCTTCCAAGAGATTTATATGTCCAGTAGTGGACGTCTTATGTCCATCGACTGAAACTACGATGATGACGACTATAACTTCTTACACGTCCCATTTTAATGTATCTCGTGGTACCCAATTCATTGCTTATTTCGATCGCACTTATCCCCTTACACATTTCGCACTTGGACCCTTCTAGAAAACTCAGTCAGTAAAGATTTACGGACTCTATAATTTCTACTTACTCAAATAAGAATCGAAGCCGGGACCCCTGACATTACTGTGAAAGAGAGAGCGTCAGTGTAAACTAGGCGTAAACTGTAAACCCTAATTTTAATGCACTACGGTACTTCGAAAAATTACATTCATAATTTTCTTTGGGTCAAGAAAACCGCCATTATCACCAGACCTCCCACTGAACTCATGAATAAATGAAGTGATTTTCGTAACACTAGTTCAGGCTTTATAGTTAGGGTTGTCACCTCTTTGAGAAAACTATTTGTCGCGTGACTTTTTGAAAAAAAAAACATAAGGCAAATAAAAATTTCTCCGTGCATTGCAGATTAAGAAAATAATTTTGCTTAGTGAACAGTTACTGAGTAGTTGTTCAGATGATTGACGATGACGATTTAAAAATAATTTCTTGTGTTATAATAATTAAGTTCTTGTGACCTAGAAAAAAAAAGTAGCACAAGCACTATTACACAAACGCTGCATTTATGCACTTTTTAACACTAATTCGAAGGGCTTGGTTCTTTTCAGCTTCCTTTTGATGTCCATGGTATCTAGAGGCTTCGCAGCCTCCAAATTAACATGATGGCGAAGTCGATGTTGCTGAGCTTCTTCGTACTTTTGGATGAATTAGTTGACGAACTCTATCTTAAGGTCCCTGTGGAGATCGTGATTTCTTACATACCAGGGTATGCTTATTTGAGCCTCAATAGCTCAACCGGTAAAGGAGTGGATTGAAAACCGAATGGTCGACGGTTCAAACCCCGCCCGTTGCACTATTGTCGTACCTACTCCTAGCACAAGCCTGACGCTTAGTTGGAGAGGAAAGGGGAATATTAGTCATTTAACATGGCTAATATTCTTAAAAAAAAAATGCTATATTTAAGGGTTAGCTTGACAACCCTAGGTCAAAGCTCTCACTATTCTGGTTACTCTGCGTGTGTGGAGGCACGTCCTGACAATGCGGCGCCGGGGTACGTGACATCGCTGACGGCGGGAAACAATGGTTCTCCGTTATGAATATTGAGAGAGGGACAGTGTACATGCCTCAGCGATTTTCGCCGCATGTCTAAATAGCTAGTCGACTATGAAATCACACATTGGAATGTTTGGTGGCCTACTGACGACTATGTACATACACAGTTTAGCAAACGGCCAGTTCGGATATTTACATAAATATTCACTTCTACAATGGTTAGCAAGTCGCGTGAAATTAAAGCATAGGTACACAAGAAGAAGAGCCGTGCATTGTGGATGTAGCAATGTGCCCTAAATAAACCTAAGTATGGTACAGCAGTGACAGTTCGACGACAAAGGCAGCGGTTTTTAGGGTTCCGTACCTCAAAAGGAAAAACGGAACCCTTATAGGATTACTTTGTTGTCTGTCTGTCTGTCTGTCAAGAAACCTACAGGGTACTTCCCGTTGACCTAGAATCATGAAATTTGGCAGGTAGGTAGATCTTATAGCTGACATTTGGGGAAAAATCTGAAAACCGTGAATTTAGGGTTAGATCACACAAAAAAAATTAAATTGTGGTCATGAACTAATAATTAGTATTTTCAACTTTCGAAGTGAGATAACTATATCAAGTGGGGTATCATATGAAAGGTCTTCACCTGTACATTCTAAAACAGATTTTTATTTATTTTTATGCATCATAGTTTTTGAATTATCGTGCAAAATGTCGAAAACTTACCACTGTAGTACGGAACCCTCATTGCGCAAGCCTGACTCGCACTTGGCCGGTTTTTTTTTGTAGAATATATACTTAATTGTTTTTAAAAACTTTTGTTTTAATTTATTCGTAACAAAAAGCAACATCATCATCATCATCAACCAATAGACTCCACTGCTGGACATAGGTCTCTTGTAGGGACTTCCACACGCCACGGTCTTGCGCCGCCTGAATCCAGCGGCTCCCTGCGACGTCTTCCAACGCTGCGTCTTCCGGTGCGAGGTCGCCATTCCAGCATCTTGGGACCCCAACGTCTATCGGTTGTACGAACTATGTGCCCTGCCCATTGCCACTTCAGCTTCGCAACCCGTTGAGTTATGTCGGTTACTCTAGTTCTCCTACGGATCTCCTCATTTCTGATTTGATCACGTAGAGAAACTCTCACTTGGTGATTAGTTCATTTAACTTATTTATTGAACTGTCTAATCGCTAAGCTGTGTTCCAGTACCAATCAGCGCAAATACCTGCGCAATTTCCGCGTAGTACGTACTTACCTACTGCGTACGAATTTTTTACTAACGCTGTTTCTAAAGCCGCGTTTTCACGGTACGAGCGCGTTCGGACCGAGTCGCACTCGGATGCACTCGGATGACTACTCGTATCATGTAAACACGCAATCCGAGTGCACTCGGACGTCGAAGTGGACTCGGACGGTGTTCTATTATTACGAGCATACTCTTATAAAAAAAATAAAAACAATATGGCGTCAAATGAAAAACAAGCGTCTAACATGAAAAAAAAGTGGAGTGAACGTGATACATTGAAGTTTGTAGAATTGTATGAAGAAGAAGAAGTTTTATGGAATATTAAATTAAAAAATTATAAAAATAAAGATGCTAGGTACGCAGCAATACAGCGCATCATAAGACATTTGAATTTAGATGGTCTTACTTTGCAAGACATTAACTCAAAAATTAATAACATACGAAGTACGTACAGTCAAGAAAAGCATTAGGTACTGGAACTTTGCAAGCAGAAAATAATGAAAAAAATGAAAAAAAATGAAAATCTTTTTTTATTCGTATAAACTTTTACAAGTGCTTACGAATAGTCGGATGCATCTACCACTGGTTCGGAATGCCTTTCCTGCCGAGAAGAACCAGCAAGAAACTCGGCGGTTGCTCTTTTCAAATATTTGATATAGGTACAAAATTATGCCATGTATAAAATAGTATTTGCAGTCTTGTGCGTTGCTGGAACGAGCTGCAGGTCAAATCCACGCTCTTTTATCATTTAGATAATCTTCAATTGTGTAATATGCTTTGTATAATATGAATACAATCTTCAATTGTGTAATGAAAAATAACGATACTCGGACGCTATTGAACTCGTAACGTGTCAATTATAATCCGAGTGCTGTCCTATACGGTATTGCTCGTACTAGCGCACTCGGTCCGAACGCGCTCGTACCGTGAAAACGCAGCTTTAACAACGTTTCTACATAGAGTGCTTGTACGCTATTCCGTGAGAAATACCTGAGGCTGAGAATTTATCAATGCAATGCTAAAACTTAACCAAAACCAAAAAAGGTCCTCCCACGTTACACAAAAAAAAAATGCTATTTGCTTTTAAATTAATGTAAAGCTGTGATATCCTAGTGGTTAGGACGTCTGCCTTCTAATCAGAGGTCGGTGGTTCGATCCCGGGCACGCACCTCTAACTTTTCGGAGTTATGTGCGTTTTAATTAATTAAATATTACTTGCTTGACGGAAAACATCGTGGGGAAACCTGCATGCCTGAGAGTTCTCCATAATGTTCTCAAAGGTGTGTGAAGTCTACCAATCCGGACATGGCCAGCGTGGTAGACTATGGCCAAAACCTTTCTCACTCTGAGAGGAGACCCGTGCTCTGTAGTGAGCCGGTGATGGGTTGATCATGATGATGATGATAGTTAAACCTGGAGAGTGATATAGGCTTCTTTTTATCCCAAAAAATCGAAGTTTCTTCGATATTTTTAAAAACCTAAGTTCACGCGATCAATGGATCCAAACTTAGTAATATAAATGCGAAAGTGTGTGTCTGTCTGCTAGCACGGCCCAACTGTTTAACCGATTTTGATGAAATTTGGTATCTCTGGAAAGGACAGGCTACTTTTTATCCCGAAAAATCAAAGAATTCTCATGAGATTTTTTAAAAACCTAAATCGCAGGCGAAGCCGCGGGCTTTATCTAATAGATAGATAAATAAAGTGTTTTGATGGTACATCCACATTCCACAGAAGCATTTAACGACTCTTTATCCACGTACCAGTGGTGACCACTTTTCGACCACGAACCGCAAAACGGCGCCACCTACCCATCCTAACGTATTGTTATGTACCGAATGTCGCTATGACCACAGAATACTTAATAGTAGGTATTTACCTCCTACCTTTTTTTTAAATAGAGATAGCGAGCAAACGAGCAGGCGGGTTACCTGATGTTAAGTGATTACCGCCGCCCATGAACATTGGCAGCACCAGAGGAACCGTCGATGCGTTGCCGGCTTTTAGGAATTTGTTCGTCCGCCCCTTGAATAACCCCATGTTGTAATCTAAAGGTACCTGCTACGTAGAAAAAGTTCATGAAGATGTTTAATAAATAGGAATAGGGACTCTTGTTCCGACGCAATAAAGTACAATTCAGCTCACACAGCGCAGCTTGTACGATGGTACGGAATCCTTCGTGTGCGAGTCCGACTAGCACTTGACCGGTTTATAGGGTTCCGTACCCAAAAGTGCCAACGGGATTTTATTACTAAGACTCCGCTGTCCGCCCGTCCATCTGTCCGTCCGTCTGTCTGTCAGTGGGTTGTATCTGGTGAACCGTGATAGGATACCTGAAATTTTCACAGAATGTGTATTTGTATTGCTAAAGGTTTGTACGCACCTGAGCGGCGCGGCGCGGCGCTTCAGCGAGCTGCACGTCGCGGCACAGAGCTTCAAAATATCATTTCTATCATTTTGTATGGCGCATATCGCACTAGAGCGGCGCTGCACAGCGCTTCACAGCGCGTTGCCGCGCGGCACGGCTGGAGAGAATATTTTGAAGCGCAGCGAAGCGACGCGCAGTGCAGTGACGCTAGTGCGACATACCCAGCGGCGCGGCGCGGCGCTTCAGTATGCGTACGTCGCTCGAATAAGATACACGCGCATCTTGTTAGGTATTTAAAGTACAGGGAAGAATCGGCGAGATAGACCTCAAAATAAATAACGTAGGTTTAATTTTTGGCACATGACGTGTTCCTCATGCTCTTAGAAGTATATCCTCAAAGGTCCCAACCCCTAGGATGTCGGCTTCCCCCCTTCCCAGTGTCTAAATGTATAAATGTCTCTCCGAGCGTTATGAGAAAACATCAATGGTAAAAATAATCCTGATTAAATAACTATAATATATTATGTACATATTATACCTACCTACTTCATCTAGGTAGAATTAATAGTTTCGGAAATATGCCTACCTATTGTTGTACTTGTGTTTATATTATACTAGCTTATGCCCGCGACGTCGTCCGCGTGGACTACACAAATCTCGAACCCCTATTTTAGGGTTCCGTACCTCAAAAGGAAAAACGGAACTCTTATAGGATCACTTTGTTGTCTGTCTGTCTGTCTGTCTGTCCGTCTGTGTGTCAAGAAACCTACAGGGTACTTCCCGTTGACCTAGAATCATGAAATTTGGCAGGTAGGTAGATCTTATAGCTGACATTTGGGGAAAAATCTGAAAACCGTGAATTTAGAGTTAGATCACACAAAAAAAATTAAATTGTGGTCATGAACTAATAATTAGTATTTTCAACTTTCGAAGTGAGTGACTATACCAAGTGGGGTATCATATGAAAGGTCTTCACCTGTACATTCAAAAACTGATTTTTATTTATTTTTATGCATCATATTTTTTGAATTATCGTGCAAAATGTCGAAAAAATACGACTGTAGTACGGAACCCTCATTGCGCGAGCCTGACTCGCACTTGGCCGGTTTTTTCTCTTCGATAATTCGTTCTTCTTCTGCACAACAAAGAAATAATAATCAAATCCTCTTCACTGTCGCTCATCTTGCGACGTTGTTGCTCGTACGCGAACGGGTATAAAAGTGACGCGCAAGTGACGCGAGGTGCCGCGTACTGAAGTTGTAGTGCGGTAGGCACCGTCGAGCGGCCTGAGGTGACGCGTTCTGCAGTCGGACTGAAGCGCCGCGCCGCGCCGCTCAGGTGCGTACGAACCTTAAAACCACAAATATTTACATTTCAAAACTATTGCCATGAGAATTAAAAAAGGGGTTGTTTCTTGCACGATGGTACGGAAACGGAACCCTTCCCGTTCGAGTCTGACTCGCACTTGACCGGTTTTTATCTTGGCTCGGCCTACTATGACTGATGCATATGCTATGCATATCTATCGAGTTATTTTCGATACTTATTGAGAACTGACTGACTCAAAAGTAGGTGGCAGTAAGTCGAACTGTTTGTCATATTGTGCCGGATTTAACATTCTCGGAAAAACAAGCTTTGAGCAAGACGAACGAAAACACTTACAGGAAAATGGCTACTAAAAATATATGACCTCAATTTTTAATTTAATTACGTAATATTATCAGTACCCATATTATAAATGCGAAAATGTGTTTGTTTGTTGGTTAGTCCTTCAATCACGTCGCAACGGAGCAACCGATTGACGTGGTTTTTTGCATGGGTATAGTTAAAGACCTGGAGAGTGCCATAGGCTACTTTTTATCCCGGAAAATCATAGAGTTATTATTAGGATTATAAAAACCTAAATCCACGCGGACGGAGTCGCGGGCGTCAGCTAGTCTAAATATGTTGTTTATATTACGTGAATCTTTGACCTTTAGGTAAATCTTTTAGGTAAGTATTTCAAAGAATGCAAACATTGCAAAAAGATTGTCGCACTAATAACTGCAACTAAACGCTTCTTAGAACTTGCGTATACGCATCCACTTAAAATACCATAAACAACTTTGACATAACTTGAAAATTATCTCAAATAAAACAAATCCCTAAATTCTAACTAAATAAGATCAGTTTTTGCTTGTACAGTAAGCTAGAGATGTTCTTCTATGTACAGCGTTGTAACTTCTATGTGAAACACGCCAAATATTCAAGCGATGCTGGAAAAAGAGGCGAAGTACGAAAGAGGCTTTTATGTAATTAAAAATTATTCTAACAAGCCGGTCGGTTGCGTAAAGTGTAATTGTAGGTGAAAATTTAATGCTTACATAATAATTCTCGTTTTGTTTTTTGCTCGGATATCTGGGTCGTAGTTAGGGTTGGCACTTTTCTTGGATGGAAATGAACCTACGTAGGCAAAAATAATATGACACAGGCTTAATCGTAGCATTTTCCCGGCTTTACTTCAGCCTTTTTTGCTCTACCATAGTAATACATTACTCTGATTTACATTTATAATTTTACTGTAAGTAGATCTTCTTTCTTCTGAGAATATTATCGTCAAAAAAAAATTTTGGCCAAACAAACTTTTCAATTTTTTTTTAACGGATTTTGGGTGCGAGAATCGAAAAGCATGGTAGTCAGCGCAGGTATAAGAAAAATAATCTTATGAAAAGCTTTAAAATACAAAGTCTACTAGATGATGATACTGTAACTTCTGGATTTTAAAAATTCCGTGGAAAAAATATTTACCGACATAAAAGTAGCTCATGTCACTATTCAGGTCTTTAACTATATCTTTGCAAAAAATCACGTCAATCCGTTGTTCCAAGCGGCGTGATTAAAGGATAAACCAACCCGAAAATACACTTTCGCATTCATATTGGAAATATTTGTTGAAGGTGACAACCCTATTGACCAATGGATTCAAAATAAACAAGAACGTTGAATTCATTAAAGACTGACTTCGATCGAAAGTTTACAGGTTTTGAGTCTTTAATGTTTTATGTTAAATCGTTTCAGTAATGGATTTTCGATTCTTTTAATATCATCCCGTAACATATATCCTTTTTATTAGCTTCTATAAAAATCGAACTCTAGGGGTGAGATCTATAGAGCGCACTCTGACTTAGCTTAGACTTAAGATAGAGTTAAAACGAGACAGAGCTACATCTCTCACATAAAGTCCGCGACAGGTTGAGATGACAATCAGGGAGGGAACACCTCGCACAGCCCTCGTGACGTGACATGCGGGTGTGCAGGGCGTCCCCCCGCTTCAAACACCGATTGCCATCAACCAACCTGTCGCGTACTACTATGGGTACTTGTATTGTCTTGGCAAATTTATATCCCACATCTGAATGTCGAGAGAAAACAGATATATTACGCGGACGATGTCGCAGGCAGTAACGAACCGTTTCAGACAGCTCGTAAGGTAGTGGGTTGCGAGGCTCAAAAGGGCTAGAACCCAGAGCCGTAAAACCTGTTAAAAAAAGTGGGTTGCGACTTGTGGGAAGGTGGCAGCATGTTGAATTCCTTGATTTTTACGTCAACTGTCACCCTTTTTTTTTTTTTTTTTTCCGTGGGGAAATCCTCATGGATGCCACCGCACCCGGGGAGGTACGGAGGTTATGTCGGACTCTTACCGACTAAAACCCCACGATGTTCCACGCATCGCCTGGTGGCTGGGCTACGGGGCCAAACACGTTCGCGCAACCCAGCCAAACGTGTTTGGCCCCGTAGCCCAGCCACCTGCAACCTGCGTTCCTCACGAGCTGTTTCATTGAAACGGTAACCTATAGTTTGAAATTTTTTGAGTAACAAGAAAAAAATTAGAACATAGTCGTTTTGTCAAACATAGTTTTTGCGAACACGTCGCATACCCGCTACTTTAATTAAAATAAAACCTGTTACACACTGACGTTTGGGCCCAAAACGCTAGTAACCGTTATTAATGGGAGCTACCGCGTTTACATTTACCACTAGAACGCGCATCAAGTGACATCAAGTGACATCGAGTGACAGTCCACAAATGACATTTCATTCCGAGCGATTGATTTGACAGCTTTGGACAAGTCACCTACTATAACAGCTACACTAGCGCGCTCTAACGGTTATCTGAAATGTGGTAGTCAGCTGACATGTTATGAGGATACTAATTTGTATTGGAACTCTAAAGATAATAATACAAAACTGTTTTTTAGGGTTCCGTACCTCAAAAGTAAAAACGGAACCCTTATAGGATCACTTTGTTGTCTGTCTGTCTGTCTGTCGGTCTGTCAAGAAACCTACAGGGTACCTACTTCCCGTTGACCTAGAATCATGAAATTTAGTAGGTAGGTAGGTCTTAAAAAGATAGGTAAGTAGGTAAAATCTGAAACCGTGAATTTGTGGTTACATCACACAAAAAAATTAATTGTGGTCATGAATTAATAATTAGTATTTTCAATTTTCGCAGTAAGATAACTATATCAAGTGGGGTATCATATGAAAGATCCTGTTAATTCTAAAACAGGTTTTTATTTATTTTTATGCATCATATTTTTTGAATTATCGTGCAAAATTTCGAAAAAATACGTCTCTAGTACGGAACTCTCGTTGCGCGAGCCTGACTCGCACTTGGCCGGGTTTTTTTTAAAATATGAATACCTAGTGAGCAAAAGAGCAGGCGGGTCAGCTGAAGTTAATTGATTGACCACCATGAACATTTAACACGCATATTATCTTTAAGGGCCCCTTCAACATTCGCCAGATAAACTTTATCTAATGGATAAATTTGTCATTTTAACAGATTCCCAATACAAAAACTGTCATAACGTCAAATTTATTCGTTAAATAAAGTTTATCTGGCGGTTGTAAAACAGGCCCTAACTTTTTGAAATTATGTGCGTATTAAGCAATTAAATATCACTTGCTTTAACGGGGAAAGAAAATATCGTGAAGAAACCTAGCTGCATGCCTAAGAGTTTTCTATAATTCTTCAATAGAAGATATTTTTATACAAATAAGTAAACTTTAACAAGTGATTTTGAATTGTCAAAAGAATTTACTGCTTCGGAATGCCAAAATGTTCCCAAAGGTGTGTAATTGTGAAGTCTGTCAATCCACGCTGGGCCAGAAGGGCTTAAGCCAGGTCAGCCCTTCTGGCTCTCAACTCTTATTGGCATTAACTCTTGGAAATTACGATAGAAAGATGGGCAACAAGAAACGCATATATGGAAAGACTGGATCTGAGGACTGGATGGTCAACTTCCTCTCAATCAAGTTAAGAACTCTGCTCTCCCATAAATCACGCACTGCGCATGACGGCTTTTTAAATTTAAATTTCGACAATAACCCGGTGCTTCTCGTAATCATAAATAACAATAAGGCTCTCTTTAAAGTGGCTTTCGTCCACTTTTCCCACGAGGCGGCAAAATTTACGATGCACAAAAACAAACATGCCGTACCCACCTACTTGTTGCAGGCAGACAGTTTAGGGCTGGCCACACGTTGTGGTTAATTCTATTATACACCATGTATAAACTAATGACAGGTCTAACTATATCGCTATCTCCACAGACCACCACATATGGATGCCCAATAAATAAATAAAAATATTTTTTATTCAATCAAACTTTTACAAGTATTTTTGAATCGTCAGAGGCATCTACCACTAATAATAGCCGGACACCCCCGATCGCCAAGCTTAGGCAGTTGCTTAGCATAAAAGTCAGCCCACGCCCGTTCGGTACCCTCATTCCGCATATTGTCTTGATTACGTGACTTTTGAGTCCAACAATCACAACAAAGCATTCTCCTCTGTCCCGCGCCAAGCGCCCCAGAAAGGGGAGAAAGACCAATTAGGGACAAGGACAGGAAAGAAAGAATTTGTAGGGAGTCAAGAAGGCGCCCCGGGAAAGAGCCACCGAGCAAGTACCGAACGGGCGCTCTCCCGCGTTTCGGCCCATATAACCGCGAGGTTGGTGGGGCCATGGGAGGTGGTGGGTTGTCCCGCGCCAACATTTTACGATTTTGTTTTCATGCAAAGCTTGATGCGTACTCTTGAGGTTGAATTCTCTGTGGCTATCTCTTTCATAATGCTCCCTGCGGAAAAGGAATTATACAGCTCCAATAAAGGGACGTGGATTGCCAGACCATCCCGTGTACCGTATGCTCGGCAATGGGGATCCACACTGCCAATTTATCCCGATAGGTGGCGCTTAAACGAATCAGCCACGGCCATAGAGGTACCATATCTGTGGAACCGGCTATACCGAGCATTGCATCTCCTGGTTGGGCAGAGCTCACAAGTTAATTGACTTTATTTAACAATCAATGAGGCAATCCTAAACAGGTGCTGACTAGCAAGTCAGACGTAGTCCTAGTCCTAGACCTAGCTCTACTTAATTGTTATTATTTGTTCTTTATCTGTATTATTATTATTTTCTGTGTTCTTATATTATTTATGTCTCGCTCAGCACTCTGCAACTTAAAGGCAATTGATATGATTTAATCTAAGTAAGAAACTATGATGACAGCTTGCATTAGCCGGACCTCGTGTGGCGCCCTCTGAGATTAGTTTTGCCTGCGGATCCCCATTGTTCACATGATGGTAACCGAATGTGTACCCAGCCTTAAATGTATTTAAATTCGCAGTTTGAGCGAAGTAGAAGTTTAAGGTGCCGTTCTCGATGACTGATGCCTTACCTGGAAAGAAAGAAAATATTCTGTTAATATATTATTTATTTATTAAAATATTCATTTGTCTCGTAAAAATCTTTAAGACGTTTACGGCGACCGGTTCGTCTCTTTTTTTCCAACTGTTTTTTAATTTTAACGTTTTTACCGTTTTTTATTGGGGTCTGACAAAAGAAGGCCGATTATATTTTTTTATTTTCGTTGAGACAAAAATCAACGTCATATTGATAAATCATACAGATGAACACGTTACAGTAAAGTGAGAAAAGAAATTAATCTGTACTAACATTGTAAAGAGGTATTTGTTAGTTAGTTAGGGAGAAAAAGCAGGTTGGTACTTGAGTTCCAGAAAGCTTATAGTACCTATTTAAATCTAAAGAGCTTCGTACTTAGATATTATAATATTACTAGCTACTGCCCGCACCCTTGCCTGCGTGTATTTAGTTTTTTGAAAATCCCGTGGGAACTCTGTTTTTCCGGGATAAAAAGTAGCCTATGTCACTCTCGAGGTCTTTAACTATACCCAAATATAAAACCACGTCGATCCGTTGCTCCGTTGTGACGTGATAGAAGGACAAACCAACAAACAAACACACTTTCCCAATTATAATATGGGTAGTGAAATTGTATATTACAACTTTTAATAATATAAGCCCCGTAAAAAACTGCGTCGTAAGTAGGTTCACTTTATAGCGCCATGAATAAACTTGCTGTGTGTGCAAAATCGGTACCAGTAGGTAAAACTACGCAGGTTTGTCATATGACTCCAAAGCCCAAGAAGATTTGCGTCGATTATACCTACTGTCCTACATTATCTTAATATAGCATAACTTGTTTTTTAAGAGCATGGAAGTTGATTTTGCGGATAAGGTTGTCACGTTCGCAGTAGGTATGTACAATGGAAAATAAGACATGCCTACTGTTACACTACTGTACTGGATATTACATAATATCTACACTATAATAATATGATAAATGCCAAAGTGTATCTTTCTGTCTGTCTCGGGCATCTGCACACACTGCAAGTTTAATTTTATGTGACCATACGTTAGGTATTGCATGCATCAAGCAAGTAAATATTGTTAAAATCGATACTAATATTATAAATGCGAAAGTGTGTCTGTCTGTCTGTCAGTTTGTCTGTCTGTCTGCTAGCTTTTCACGGCCCAACAGTGCAACCGATTTTGATGAAATTTGGTACAGAGTTAGCTTACATCCCGGGGAAGGACATAATCAATATCCCGGAAAATTAAAGAGTTTCCACGGGATTTTTACCAACCTAAATCCACGCGGACGAAGTCGCGGGCATCATCTAGTAAATAATAAGTAATTTTTTTTTTATTATTCAATTAAACTTTTACAAGTAGGTTAATACTTACCTACTTTTGTATCGTCAAATGCATCTACCATGTTATTCTTATAGGTTAGTAGTCAGGATACTATTTATCGCGAAAAACATAGAATTCCCGTAGTGTTTTTAAAAATCTTTAATCCGCGCGGAAGAAGTCGCGCATATCTGCTAGTATCGCAAATAAATCAAGTTATTATGACTAAGTATGTACTCTATATTTAGCTGGTACTCTTTAAATTACATGTGATGGCAAATAAACGACAAAGAATGTAACATTTATGAAGGAAATTAGTTTCGCAATTAACTACAATAACGCAAATAATCTGCATAGAGCCGTATTTATTAGCATGCGATTTACATAACATATTTTGCACGAAGCTCGGGTAAGTGGATACATAGAATAAAGAGACATAGTAACAAACATGCGATTTAATAAATTTTATATTATGGTAATAACAGTTTGTTCGACAGATGCATGTTTACCCAAGTGTCTACCAAACGGACGGCTAACTACTGAAAACGCGTCTGCTCTTAGAATGAGAAGGATATAGACTGAGTTATAGATCCACTACTCTGGCCAAGTGTGGGTTTTATAGCTATGCCGTGGAAAATTGGAAAAATTGCAAACACAACCCTTAGAATTGAAACTTCAATAGTTAATACAATATTAGTATTATTATGGTTAGGAGAAAGTTTGAAAACAATATCCACCGCAATTTAAACGCGTGTTGTTACATAGCTGTATATTATGACAAGGAAAAGGAAGGAGAATTAATAGAAACACCTATACTCAGAGAAACAGCTACGGTAAATTAAAACAAAAATGTAAAGGGGTTAGTTCTGTATTGATTAGTAATATTTAAATTCATGCAAACTATTTATTTATATAAGCAACAGAATTAAATATGATCGTGGGAAAATCTAAAATAGATTATAATAAATGTGACATATTATTATACAATGCAAAAGAATCACAGATTTGATTAGAATTATAAAAGCATTCCACTGCGGTATAAAATCTTTATTTAATATCGCTTTAGACAGAAAAAATCTATGCATCAAATTATAGTTAAAATTGTAAGAGATCTAAATTAATAGTGTAAAAACTGATAGATAAAAAAATGTATAATTTGCTTTAACGGTGATCGAAAACATCAAGAGAAAACCTGTTAGTTACATAATTATAACATTTACAAAGGTAGGAAGTCTGAACTTAGCCAGCGTAGTGGCATACGGTCTAAACCGTTCTCATTCTAAGAGATGCCCCGTTCTCATTAGTGGGCTGGTGCAAAATTGAGATGATGAAGGCATATTGAATTTGAAAATTCAGTTCCATTTTAATACTCAAGCGATATTTCACAGTTTCTTAGTCAGTACTGTATTGCGAAACCATAATCATCAGATATCATTTTCAGAATCAGACTTCATTTATACGAAACGGACGCAACTCTACCCTGTGGATTCGTTATTACTTAGCATTCTCGTATCTGGAAGGTAACCGAATGCCGGCCAAGTGGCGATTTGTCAACTTAGCAGATACTGTTACAGTTAAGCAACGAGATATGGAGCTAGCTTACTTTATTGCCAAATACGAGTAACACGGATAACGATTCGGATTCGTGTGACACAAAAAGTGCAAAATACAGTGAATTTTCGCTTATTGTCCATAGTTGTATGTTTTGTTTTTGATAAAATATACAAATCAAGTACAAGTTTGAAAAACCGTAGGTGTAATGGCGACTTCGCACCAGGAAGCGTAAGCAAACTCTCCACAAGCTGGACCATGAACAGATGACATAAAACGAATTGCAGGGAGCCTCTGAAATAAGGCGACGTAAGACTGCATTCGTATACTCACACCTAACACATAAAACTGTGCTTATCGCCATCTTAACACAAACTCAGAAGAACGACTATTGCTTAAATTGCAAATGTGTAGCCGACTGCAGGCAGCAGCAGGATGTGTCGTCGTTTCTATAAAATATAGACGAGACGTGCTGCTAGTGACGAAAGGTACCTATTTCATAGAAATACATAGAAACCAGTAGTGTCGCGGCGACACTTTGGCTGCTGCTGTTGCCTGCAGTCGGCTACATTGTACCATTATTCAAAAACATAACTCAAGGCGCTACACTAATAAGGCTTTTTATTAAGCAATCTTTACGCATCAAGCGCAAACCAGTTATCAATAAAACCTATAAAAACAACGAGAACAACATCTCAACATTAATTTTAAATAAAGCGCAATATCATTGCCGCCTCGTATTACCGAGTTACGACATCGGAACCAGTCATAAAGCATTTGCATCTCACCTAATCTAAAAACCCCATCTCGACCGAAATGCGCGGTTACTGAGATGTGTGTGCAGATTACCCGCTGAATGCCATTTAAACCATACATTATACACGAGTACCAGTTGATGAATGCCTATTCACTGATGGGCATTCAAATGACGACTGTACCTACCTGCCTTCATATCTAACTGTAGGTCGGAAGTCAGAATTTGCATACGCAGTTTCGCAAAAATATTAAACATTCAAACACTACAAAAAGTTCCTAACTTTCCAAAAATTCGGAAATTGATTTCCTGTAGATGAACTTTGACCACGTTTTTCTGATATGTCAAGACTCTGCCACCGCGTTCGAAAGCAAGAAACTGAGAAGAAGCAACCAGAAACTCTGGAACTGCCTTTTTTTCAGAAAGTACATGAAGCTAAATAGAAGCATAACGATATAGATTCTATAGAACATGAAATATATGGATAAAATTATATAACGGTATACAAAAACTAAGCGAATGAAGAAGGAAAGGGAGGAGCAAAGAAAAAGAGCGAAAATAAAATATCTGTAAGATTCGGAATGAATCCATTAACGAAATGCATTCACATAACGTCCCTCTACTACTATAGATATAAAATGGATTATTCGAAGTCCAGTTAAAGCAAAAACTTCAGTATGAACTGATAAAAGTTTGAACAATGGCAAATTCAAAGGCGATTCAAGCAGTTTTCGGGCGAACGAACAAAATGTTTCGCTTTTGATTCCATCTCCGCGCATTTTCGTATCACTACTCATGTTATAAATGCCAAAATGTGTTTGTTTGTTAGTTTATTAGTTTGTAAGTTTGCCCTTCAACCACGTCGCAACGGAGCAATGGGTCGATGTGATTTGTGCAAGGGTTTAGTTAAAGACCTGGAGAGTGACATAGGCTACTTTTTATTCCGGAAAATCACAGAGTTCCCACGGGCTTTTTAGGGACATAAATCTACACGACGAATTGGGTATTTGACTACATCAAAAATAAATTATTTCTCAGTGATTATTAAATAGAGGGTCTTCTAAAATACGTTAAATCCACGTCCTTTGTTAGTTTTAAGTGCAATAACCATTTTAAATTATTGAATAAACTAAAAAATTACATCATTATGAGGTGACGTCACATTCAAGTATTTTATAGAATATTTATAGAATATCGCATACTAGTGACCGTTTTGACCGTTTGATAAAAAGTTACTGATTTGACTAGTTGTCAAATACCGTATTCACGAGCATCAGCTAGTGAACTGATAAAAGTTTGAACAATGGCAAACTCAGAGGCGGCTGAAGCAGTTTTCGGGCGGACGTAAAGAACGTATCGCTTTTGATTCCATCTCCGCGCATTTATCGTGTACGGATATAATTCCGCAATAAGGCCATATAAGCGGCACCATTTGTAATCCTGTCCCATTGTTTGCGGAGAAATTTTCCGAATCTGTTACAGTTGGTTCAATGAGAGCGACATACGGGGTGAGATTGTGGATGCTGTCAGTGACGCAAAAATTTAAACCTGAAAATATTGAACACTAGCTGATCCGGGATAAAAAGTAGCCTATGCCCTTCCCCGGTATCCAAGCTATCTCTGTACCAAATTTCGTCAAAATCGGTTGAACGGATAAGCCGTGAAAGGCTAGCAGACAGGCAGACGACAGACAGACAGACAGACAGACAGACAGACAGACAGACAGACAGTCAGACAGACAGACAGACACACTTTCGCATTTATAATATTAGTATGAATAATTAAGGCAATTTTAAAAATCTTCTATATATATAAAAGGAAAAGGTGACTGACTGACTGACTGACTGACTGACTGACTGACTGACTGATCTATCAACGCACAGCTCAAACTACTGGACGGATCGGGCTGAAATTCGGCATGCAGATAGCTATTATGACGTAGGCATCCGCTAAGAAAGGATTTTTGAAAATTCAACTCCTAAGGGGGTGAAATAGGGGTTTGAAATTTTGTAGTCCACGCGGACGAAGTCGCGAGCATAAGCTAGTTACCTAATAATTTT
Organism: Maniola hyperantus; assembly: GCF_902806685.2. Classification (NCBI taxonomy): domain Eukaryota; kingdom Metazoa; phylum Arthropoda; class Insecta; order Lepidoptera; family Nymphalidae; genus Maniola; species Maniola hyperantus. The sequence goes on from NC_048538.1 coordinate 2,416,899, forward strand.
AAAACGGGACAGCTTATTTTAGCTATCGATGTAGTCACCGACAACCGAATTGAAATAGGTAACTTTTTATCCCCGAAAATCAAAGAGTTCCCACGGCATTTTTAAAAACACAAATCGACGCGGGCATCATCTAGTTGTTTAATAAATGTTTTTTTTTCCCAAAACATGTAGGTACCTAGTTATTTTTTTTATTACATTACAAGCCTAGCCAGATAGCCTTTGACTGCGATGTCACTTGACGGTACGCGATGATACAGTCTAAGATGAAAGCGTGCTAACTTGGAAGGAGGTACGGCAGATTTAATAAACTCTACCCGTTATCGGTTTCTACAAGGTATCGTACCGCTAAATGCCTGGTAGCACGGCCTTGTTAGTAAATATAATAGTTTCAGCTTTCACCTCACTGACCCTTCCCAAATTCTCACCCTATATACGACACCATAAACAACTCACCTGTCCCCAGTTACCATGACAAGTGCTCGGTTAATCTTGCCTCGACTGACCAAGACCAGTCGGCCCGAATTTTGGACCATGTATGTATGCAAATCTCCCGTTTGACAAGTGGACGTTGAATGGTATTGTCATCTTAAATTCAATATTAGCATAGGATATAAACAGGCTCATAAATATCTGCATAATGTGTCTGTAATTATCCGGTTTAGTCTTATGTGAATTATGTGAACATAAATATTAGAATAAACAATGTGCAATAATAGTATCTACCTATATCGAAAATTTCTCAAACATCCTTTGGTCTTCAAAAATCGATTAATGTGGGATTTTTACTCACTTAAACTCCCTCGGAAATCCCTTTCTCACGGAATTCAGAATCTACCCATTCACCCACCCTTTATTCGTCCACCGCCAGACATAGGACTTTTGGAGAATGCGCCGCCCATTTGGTCCTCCGTCCTCCTTATCTACCCACTTTTTTATATCTTCCTTGTCCGCCCACTTCTGGCTACATTTTTAATTCAGAATAGAGCTACCTTATTTAGAATTCTATGATGGCCACCCTCAAAGCATTACAGAGGACTTGGAGAAAGAGTAGATCTCCAAGATGCATATGGTTGTCCGATATCAAGGGGTAGCAATCCGTTATTAAGAGTTTTGACGACCTCCCTGGCGCAGTGGTAAGCGCTGTAGTCTTATTAGTGGGAGGTCCAGGGTTCGATTCCCGGCAGGGGTTTGTAATTTTATAATTTCTAAATTTCTGGTCTAGTCTTGTGGGAGGTTTCGGCCGTAGCTCATTACCACCTTACCGGCAAAGCCGTGCCACCAAGCGATTTAACGTTTCGGTACGTTGCCGTGTAGAAACCAAAGGGGCATGGGTTTAATAAAAACTGCCCCATATCCCTTCGAGGTTAGCCCGTTTCCATCTTTGACTGCATCATCATTTACCACCAGGTGTGATTGCAAGGGCTAACTTGTATCTAGAGTTAAAAACTTTTCACATAAAGGCTAAAAAAATCCTCTCGTCACTCCCCATTGTAACACAGTCTTCTATAACAAATCTTTCACCGTACTAGCTACCCAACTTTGGAACTCACTTCCTGAAAATGTCAGAGAGAACTCCCACTCAGTACACTCATTCAAATACAGAGTGAAGCGTATTACCTATCATTACAATAGAGTATTTTATATTTATTATATGTATTTATATTTTTCATATATTATGTATATAATTATTTATTATAAGTATTATTATTCTATATAAGTTGATTTGGGTATTTATTATAAGATATTTATGTAGTTTATTAGATTCTAGTACCGTAGACCTATTCCACTTCTTGATACGCCTTACTCACAACTTTTAATGGGAAGCTGGAAGAAATCTCTGTTTAGAGATAAGCATTTCCAATGTAACTTAATTTATTATTACTTTGTAACTACAATTTTGGTACATGAAAAATAAAAAATAAAAGCCGAGCATTGCAAACTATGACGCTGTTTAAAGTGTGGTGCAAAAGAGAATACATTTGGAACCAGAGATTAGCAACTTGCAACACAATGCTTGATTAGTCGAAACAAATCAATAAGATCAAGTTTGACACTATATACTAATCCATATTCATACCGCCAGGGTACGCTTTCAAAAACTAAGGGGTCACACAAGTCAAAAGTCAAGCATACACGAGTCAGTTTCACAACATTTTCATTTCAAGGCACAATACAAGCTCATATGATTTAATTCGGTGTCACTCGTTAAATGCCACGGACCTGTTCACTGACCCAGAGAGGTTATATTAGGGTACCTTATCAATAATTTCATAATGGAAAAACGGAATTCTTACAGGACCATTTTGTGGTGGAACCCTTTTGCTTAGAATCGGTTTAAGAGGTATCAAGCTGAAATTAGTCCATACTAATATTATAAATGTGAAAGTGTGTCTGTATTGCTGTCTTTCTGCTAGCCTTTCACGGTCCATCATATCAATCATCATTAAAAAAAATGCACAGGGTTGACGATTTTTAGGCTGTAACTAGATTATGCTCGCGACTTCGTCCGCGTGGACTACATAAAATTCAAACCCCTATTTCACCCCCTTAGGGTTGAATTTTCGAAAATCCTTTCTAAGCGGATACCTACGTCGTAATAGCTATCTGCATGTCAAATTTCAGCCCGATCCGTCCAGTAGTTTGAGCTGTACGTTGATAGATCAGTCAGTCAGTCACCTTTTCCTTTTATATATTAAGATGCGTAGGGCTAGAGCAGGATTCCTGTCAAGACTGCATAATAATGATTATTTTTCCGACCCAAATGTCGACCAATAGAATTGCACCATTCGACGTCACGTGGTACAACCTACATGGTATTATACTGATAATTTTTTGAAAATTTTCTCTGGTAGTTGAAGTCCACACGTCAAACTGACAGGTTGAATTCAATTGTGAAAATTGGAGATTTTGGCCGACATTTGGGACGGAAAAATAATCCTCAAATAATCGGAAAAATAATTTTGAAGCTCTTGTGGTATTATAAGTGATAATTTAATATTGAAAACGGTATAACATTACCACCTCAATATACCTTTTTTTTTCCCTATATAATATTGTTACAATAATAAAATTGTTACTTACTTTTAATAATTAATGCTGCCTACTTTAATTTAAAATTGGTTATGAACGGTTATTGCTGTCTGAAATATTTTTTATTTATTTATTTATTATTCCATGTATGCACTGAACCCTTTCAGGGCGGTATTCTCACTCGCTCTTGACCGACTATTTTCACAAATCTGCCTCCGTAATCTCAATTTTGGATTGCGACATTACTTTTCGGCAATTTCGCCGTCTTGATATACCACGCAATAATTTGCCGTCCTTATGTGAATTACTCAAAAATTCTTTTACCATAACCGACCGCATCTGACGTTAAAGTATTTTAATGTCTTTTTTAATGAATAGTTAATTGTATTTTGCTAATATTTATGTCGGGTCGAAAAACGTTTTAATTTCTTTAATAAGAGAAAATTTACATCTGTAGCTAAGGGCACCTTGTCTTGTACAGTTATAAAAATTGTTCAAATTACGAACTTCATTTTTTCGACATCTTTGTCTTATTTTCTTTTAAATATGTTTCTCATAAGCTGTAGCAAAATCTCTACATAGTATAAAATAAAGTCGCTTCCCGCATCTGTATGTATGTATGAACGCGTAGATCTTTTAAACTACGCAACGGATTTAAATGCGGTTTTCACCAATAGATAGAGTGATTCAAGAGGAAGGTTTATAGCTATAGTTTAATTCTCAAAAAATTCGAGATCCCTAGAGAAATTGAAATAATGTGAATTAGGTCGGAAAAAATTCCTCTCATTTGAGAGTTTCCGAGGCAATGACTTATGACACCTCAATGACACCACATTAGTATCTACGTTGCACCCATGCGAAGCCGGGGCGGGTCGCTAGTGTAGAATAAAAACTTCAAGTGGTACATAAGTACTTACATGTCTCCTACTAAGCAGTAAATTCAGTATCTATTAGTCTATATATATAAAAAGAACAGGTGACTGACTGACTGACTGACTGACTGACTGACTGATCTATCAACGCACAGCTCGAACTACTGGACGGATCGGGCTGAAATTTGGCATACAGATAGCTATTATGACGTAGGAATCCACTAAGAAAGGGTTTTTGAAAATTCTACCCCTAAGGGGGTGAAATAGGGGTTTGAAATTTGTGTAGTCCACGCGGACGAAGTCGCGAGCATGAGCAAGTATTTATATAAACATGTTTTGTAGAGTGAATTGAAATTTAGAATCTTAATTGTAGAATTGTAGTCCAATTCTTAATATTTTATTTAACTCGATTTTCATGGAATGATTCAGAATCTCTCTACTAAAACCACTATAGTATCCATCTTCTAAGAACACCGTTAAATGGGAATTAGTCGCAGGCAAGTGAGTCGAAACGGTCTGACAGGTGGTCACGTGCCGCTGCGTGGGAGTCGATACTAGGGTTGTCACTTGTCACTTATTTTAGCGTTTAAACTATCGTAAGTGATTTCTATTATATAATTAATATATTTCTACGGCTATACTCACGTATCCAGTCGACGTTAGCCCGACTAGTTTCGAACCCATCCGGGGTACCTGATCCGAGGTGCCCATCTGGATACGTGAGTATAGCCGTAGAAATATATTATGTCACCTATTTATTTTTTCTGCCAATTTTTCTATCCTTCTTTAAAAAACTAGCATTTTATAGACTTATTAGCTGATACCCGCGATTTCGTGCGTGTGAATTTAGGTTTCGCCTCGAGGGAAACCTTTCATTTTCTGAGATAAAAAGTACCATTATTCCTCTCTTATTTACTGTTGTATTTTCATATATATATATATATATATATATATATATATACATACGTATATTATGTTGATTTACTTTATTTAATTAGTACACCCCTTCCGCTTTCTTTAATTTTTATTATATCCTTTACCCTAAGGTTGCCTGGAAGAGATCGCTATTTTAGCGATAAGGCCGCCTATTGTACATGATGTATTTGTTATATGTCTATTGTTTTTGTTTTGGTGTACAATAAAGCATATTTTACTTTTACTTTACATTATGTTAGTTTCCGGGATGCAAGCTATCACTGTACAGAATTTCATCAAAATCACTTAAGCGTATTGACATAATCACTTAAGCGAAAAGACAGACAAACAGACACTTTCCTATTTATAGAATAGAATAGAATAGAATAGAATAATGTTTATTCGAGGTATATAGGTGGTACATGGTGTAGGCAATATCGTCCTGTACAGCAGTGCAACACCTCGAACAGGTAGGCCACTCAGCTTGTGTTGAGACGTCGGGCCCCTCAGACACAAACCTCTAGAACAAATATCTGAGGTACCAGTTGCCCCAACGCTGATTTTCAGTGACCGCCTTTTAAATATTACCTAAACGTCAGTGGCATAGAATACATAAAGTTGGCGAGTAAATGGATAAATAAAATGAAAAGTGTTTACAGTTTTTAAATTTATAGTGATATAGGACATAAAAGAAGAAATAAGAAATAATACATTGAAATAGATGTTGTAAATTGTAAGAATAGGAAAATTGTACGATAGTTTTTTTTTTGTAAGTATAATAAAGAAAAAATAAAATAAAATAAAATAGCTCGCAAGGTGTGGATGAGAAAGTAAAGTTTGGTAAGATAAATAAATTAAATAAATTTTGACTAAATCTGTAACTTTTGAATATTTAAAAGATGTTTTTTGAATTTTACTTTAAAAGCGCCAGAAGTCTGAAGGTTTCTATAAGGTGGAGGAAGGTTATTCCAACATTTCGTTGCATTATACTTAAAACTACCTCTGAAAGCCGCAGATGCATGACGCGGCATAAGGATTAAATATGCAGCTGCCCTGGTATGGTGAGTGGTATGAATATCACTTGCCCACTGCAGTTTATGGTATAGATACTGAGGAACTTGGTATTTTATAACCCCAAATAATAAAACGGCAAAGTGTAACTGTCTCCGGTACTCCATTTTCATAACTCCAGCATTATTTAAGAATGGCGTGACGTGAGTACAGGGTGGTATTTGAAAACAGTAACGAGCGCAATTATTATAACATTAGTATATATTATATATTTATAACATTAGTATGGATTCCTGTAAAACAATCGAAGTGATTCAAAATATAACATACTAGCTTATGCCCGCGACTTCGTCCGCGTGGACTACACAAATTTTAAACCACTATTTTACACCCTTAGGGTTGATCTTTAACTATGAGATTTTAACATATTATGAGCTTAATAAAATATGCTTATTGCAAAAATATTAACTACAAAACTTTTTTATAGACACTTCAAAACTGACAGACTTTCATACAAACTTAAACCCCTATTTTACCCCTCTTAGGGGTTGAGTTTTGCAAATCCTTTCTTAGCTGACGCCTACGTCATAATATCTATCTGCATGCCGAATTTCCGCGCGATCCGTCCAGTAGTTTGAGCTGTGCGTTGATAGATCAGTCAGTCAGTCAGTCAGTCAGTCAGTGAGTCAGTCAGTCACCTTTTCCTTTTATATATATAGATTTTCCAATACTATTCATACACATTTCCAACAATTTATTTAAGACTTTAAAATAGGACTTTCAATGCGAGGAGGCTTTGAGTTTTTAAAACACTATTATTACCTATTGATAACTGTTTTTGCAATGCCAATTTAATTGAAACACAATTTACCTCAACGGTAGGTCAAGTTAATGGTATTGAACAATAACTCTTTTTTCTCCAAAGAACTTAAAAAAAAACAGATTGGCAACCCTACGTCACTGATGAAATCTAAGCACGTTCATAGGGTCGACACTTGCTGTTTGCCGTGATAACCGCAAAGCACGAGTGTATTGTCATGACGTCTCCACAATCTTTTTATATCTACCTTGAAATATAGTAGACTATTCATACAAGGTTAAGTATAGTTCTATATTGAAGTAAATTAGCAAGCAACCATCTGGCTTGTTCAATATCTATAATGTGAGCCTCAATAGCTCAACCGGTATAGGAGTGGACTGAAAACCGAAAGGTCGACGGTTCAAACCCCGCCCGTTGCACTATTGTCGTACCTACTCCTAGCACAAGCTTAACGCTTAATTGGAGAGGAAAGGGGAATATTAGTCATTTAAAAAAATGGCTAATATTCTTTAAAAAAAAAATGATACCTATAGACTATAAGAACATAGCAGACTATCAAAACGAAGAGTCAGCCTTATAGTTTGTCCAGTCCATCAGTCTGTAGTCACAGCCATCACTACCCCTATTATAAATGTGAAAGTGTGTTTGTTTGTTGGTTTGTCCTTCAATCACGTCGCAACGGAGCAATGGATTGACGTGATTTTTTGCATGGGTATAGTTCAAGACCTGGAGAGTGACATAGGCTATTTATCCCGGAAAATCAAAGAGTTGCCAAAGGAATGTAAAAAACTAAATCCACGCAAACGAAGTCGCGGACATCAGCAAGGTTACGTAGTCCTACTTTTAACGTGTTCTTACACTTGGCCAGTTATAAGTTATTACTTATTAGACATACAATAATAAAAAATTCTGAGTACTCAAGTTTGTTAAAAAATTCATAAAAAAATATTGAATTCGAAGGAAAACTGGTCCAACAGTCGCTATTGAACGACACGGAACAAGGAATCATAAATAATTCATATTTCTGAATTGTATCGATTGTAAAACAACATAGGAATGGTACAATTACGATCTCACTGACAGCCCTACAGACGGTGAGTTTGAAGGATTGACTCGCTAAGTCATAAACTGCGCGCGCGCTGGTTTTAGCGGCTGACAAGAGGAACAAGGGCCATTTTAATTTAAGGCTTGGACACAAAGCGCAACAGCGGCGTGGCGGCAAAGGTATAGTGCGCCAAGTAGTCCAATCTGAAGACCTACCCTTATGGGTACCTATTGTAGAACAACAGCTGCACGATTGCGGGAGAATGACAGCTACAATGTCACGATCGCAATCATCTGTGATTGGTTAACGCTCGCTCACTATTGGCTACAATGCATTGTTACAACAAGAATCGCACAAATTCAGCCAATCAGAACAATTGAGATTGTAATAATGATTGATGCAGGTTTTAGACAATCGCCCTGCTGATCTCAGATGGGCTTTTGTATTTAATCCTTAGTCTATGACTTATGCGTGTGCAAACCACCATATTGCAACTTCAGGTTGGACTACTTGTTTTGCGATCACTGTAGAAAGTCATGTCGCACTAAATGCGCGCGTACGACTTGAAATAATAGACAGCGCAGCGCTTATTTAGAAGTAAGCTAAATAAGTGTGTTAAAATTATTTTTTTCATTGTTAATTTACTTTCATAAGCCTTGCTTCAAGTTTTATTGTAATAAATATTTTCAATAACAAAAAACTTTCATAATTAATTTATTTCTGTATGAAAGTAATGCGATAAACACAAAAGTGCGCGCGGTTATGACGATTCCGCTAATGCGATTAGCGTTGCGCGTGCGCCGATTGCGACACGGACCGCTATTCTTTTCACATTTTCACCGTAAGCCGGTAGCTTATGGCGACCGCAAACTAAAACTGTGCCATGATGTCTTATAATTTTACTAGCTTATGCCCGCAATTTCGTCCGCGTGGACTACACAAATTTTGAACCACTATTTTACCCCCTTAGGAGTCGAATTTTCAAAAATTCTTTCTTGGCGGATGTCTACGTCATAATAGCTATCTGCGTGTCAAATTTCAGCCCGATCTGTCCAGTAGTTTGAGCTGTGCGTTGATGGATCAGCTTATCCTTTTATAGACAAGCGACCCGCCCCGTCTTCACGAGGGCGGATTGCGGATACTAAATACTTATTCTAAACGAATACTTAAGACAACATTTTGATGAAAACTCTCATTCGGCATTATTTCTTACCTCATCTTGAACAACATATTTCAAAAAATTAACACAAAAAGTATTAAACTAGGTATACGTATAAACCGTCTTTTGAATTCTTTTATGTATTGATGAAAACCACGAAAACGGCATTAAAATCCAAGCAATTAATGTCAAAATTTCGGATTCAATAATGTCAGGCAATATGTATAGAACTAGTTTGTTTACAAGGAAATCTATCGTAGAATTTGCCCTTCGCTTACTAAAAGAATGTAATCTACACTAATATTATAAAGAGGAAAACTTTGTTTGTTTGTTTGTTTGTTTGTTTGTTTGTTTGTTTGTTTGTTTGTTTGTTTGTTTGTTTGTACTGAATAGGCTCAAAAACTACTGGACCGATTTTAAAAATTCTTTCACCATTCGAAAGCTACATTATCCACGAGTAACATAGGCTATATTTTATTTTGGAAAAAAATAGGGTTCCGTAAGATATTTGGGTTTTTCGGACACAAGGTGTAAAAAATCAACCAGAAAAGTTACTTATTTTGCGTACGCTGCCTAAACTATAAAAGATAGAACCATAAAATGTTCTAATTAATTGTAGATCTTATAAATATCTACAAAAAAGTCCGCGACACACTATACCCATCTATGTCGAGTGAGGCACAGCAACCATTTTTTTATTTAAAAATCTTGAATTTTTTTTGGACTACATTTAAACGCGTTTATTTTACTCATGCTATTAATCCTTATCAAAATAAATGATTTCATCACTAAGAACAGTTTATGGAGATAATATTTGGTCTTTGAATGATTAAAATTGGACGTTTGGTTTTGAAGTTATGGCGAAATTAAAATATTACGATTTCTGCTGCACGGCCCGTTGTATATTATATAAAGAGGTAATATTGTCGTTAAGTTTGTTTGTAGGGGGTAATCTTTAGAACTACTGAACCGATTTTAAAAATTCTTTCACCAGTAGAAAGCTACATTATTCCTGAGTGACATAGGCTATACGGGATCTTTAATATTATATAAAGAGGTAATGTCGTTAAGTTTGTTTGTAGGGGGTAATCTTTAGAACTACTGAACCGATTTTAAAAATTCTTTCACCAGTAGAAAGCTACATTATTCCTGAGTGACATAGGCTATACGGGATCTTTAAAAACCTAAATCTACGCGGGCGAAGCCGCGGGGATCAGCTAGTAACTAATAACTGTATACATTATAATAATATAAATTCTTAATTTTTAGTTATGTACTGTTTTTGATCACGTGAATTTACTACTACGATACTACGAAAACTAGAACGTACCTACTTGTTGGTTTTCGGCACTACCAAAGTGTAACAAGTGGATTTTTTTTACAATGTATGAATTCAATCTACAAAATTCATAATAACATAATATAGAAGCGGTCATAGTCTAGTAGTTAAGATTTCAACTATTCCTTAGGTCCAGTTTTAATCCCGTACACACAACACTAACTTAATTTTTTTTAATTTAATTTTTTAATTCAGATACAAGTTAGCCCTTGACTGCAATCTCACCTGATGGTAAGTGATGATGCAGTCTAACATGATAGCGGGCTAACCTGGAAGGGATATGGCAGTTTTTATTAAACCCGTACCCCTTTGGTTTCTACACGGCATCGTACCGGAACGCTAAATCGCTTGGCGGCACGGCTTTGCCGGTAGGGTGGTAACTAGCCACGGCCGAAGCCTCCCACCAGACCAAAAGTCTTCTCAGAGTTATGTCCATTCTTGAACGGTGAAGGAAAACATCGCGAGGAAACCTGCATACCTGAGGGTTTTAAAATGCGTATGAAGTCTTGACCAGCGTGGTGGACTATGATCTAAAGAAACCTTTCTCATTTAGGTCTCAGCTGACCCGTTCTCAGTAGATAGTATGGGCCGGCGATGGGTTGAGATGACGATGATTTGATAAAAATGGGGCAAATCGGGCTTCTCCTTTTGGAAGTTGGTCACAAACTGTAAACAGCGGTGAAACGACATCACAATCTATGCAAACAATTTAAAACAAAGATTTGGAATCTAAACAAAGAGGAAAATAGAAACCGGGTACCCGCGTAGAACATCAACAAAACCGCAATAATAATAAAACGAAATCACCTAACCGTAGTCTAACCGCACAATCGTCTGTGTAAACAACTGAAAATGCCACTGTTAAGAATGCCAGAGTTACACCCCGTTCCCACTTGTCGTCTGCCGGCCCGGATTTATTTATCTCATGAGATTGGCCCTAAATACCACTCTAAAACCATGGCATGGTATAGCCTTTAGGTGTATCTCCGAATTGCTAAACCTAAACCAAACGCAAAATTAAACGATTTTAATGCTTAAAATATACATGCTAGATTTTTAAATTTATCTCATAATATTGGCCCTAAATACCACTCTACCATAGTTTTAGCCTTTAGGTGTATCTCTTTGAAATACTAACATTGGCGCCGATTCTCTTGTCAATGTCTAAACTAAATTTAGAGTATCTGCGTCTTTTTCTTTTTAATATTGCTAAAAGAGGACGGAACATGAATTTTACATTTAAAGACTCTATCTTTTAAGTTTTAATGCACGCTACAAATTTAAACAATAGGCTCGCGACTGGCAGCTAAAGTCACGAAGTTTGACAGCTCTAAATTAAATTTAAAACTGTCAAACTGTGTATACCCTCTTCATATTACATTAGTAAGAAGAGGATGCGAATACTCTAAAATTTAAGTGTGCTCAGAATCAGTACCATTGATAAACCAAACGTAAAATCAAACGACTTTAATGCTTAAAGCGCAATTTACGCATGTAATGACGCAAGTCATCAGACTTCACACATGATTACTACATCAAAAAACACTTATTGACAACAAAACGAACTTCCAATTTGCATGCTACAAATATTGGATTGTGCAATATATTTCAAATCACCATACAATATTTCGAAATGTGACCAATTGTTACCAGTCTACTACAAATTACAATGGCCAATACTGATGTGTCATAAGTAATAACCACAATAATGCAGTCACGAATCGAAAACGTCCCAAAAAAGACTATCCACTTACTTGTAGCAACGGAGATTATGCGAGAAATCTAATCTGTCACAATGTTAACAAATCATGATTCTATCATTCAATGAGCCAAAGCAGCGTGCCCAGGGCTTGAAGAAATAAAGACATCTCTTTCTAGTTGATTATTTGCTTTATAAAAACGTACCTAGTTTGATTATCATTTGAATACTAAGCAACAAAGTGTAATGAAATTTTGTAGACACAGTCTAGAAACTAATATATATGTCTGTGCTTTTCCAGATTTCCCTGAAAACAATATACATACATAATACATTTGTTTACCCCCTTCGCGAGCTCTTCTGTTCACATTAACTTCACAGCAATGTTATGGTAATATTTGAGCGCTGAACACCGACTGAACGTCGTCATTTTATTTTACTGGTCGTCTCCAAATATCGGAAAGAAAAAATAATGTTGAATAGCACTGGCAGAATAAATAGCGCCTGAAGACAGTCATTTTCCAGCTGATATGCAAGTGCGGTTCTTCACAAAGCACTCGCAGGAATGGAGGAGAGTTTAGTTAAAGAAATCTGGCATTCCTAATAAGGCATCCATAAGGATTTTACTCATCAAAAGAAAAAAATCCTTGCTGAGTGAAATTCTCTCCATTTTTCAGCATTTTTTTAATATCGACACCTACATAGCACTTTGTCCACTCAATGGAACACAAAAAGGGTTACAGATTTCTAAGAAACTGTCTATCTTGAAATTATATTCGTAATCTAACATTACAAATTCTGTGCAGGGCATTCATGTTGAGGTCAATGTTGAGTATCATAAAGATTATAGTCACGTCAGAGGATCAATGGATAGAGCTATATTCAGAACATAGACGTCCTAATTACAGACGTCGATACGGGGCAGATGATATGGCATATTCTGATAATAATCATAATGAAAATGGATTGCCTAGTACGTAAGCATATATGAAAGCACAGGCCAAACAAAGCATGCAAGAGACCACATTGAAATAATAGGGATCGTTGGACTCACAAGGAAGTTTGTAATAAATTTTAATTTGAACGACATAATATCAAAAATGTACTTGATCCCACAAGCAAATTCAATCTGGTTACTTAAATTTTATTACTTACTATAAATTTCCCGATTGAATAGTCAAATGATTATACAATGGGGCCGATTCTCTTCTAGAAAATCTCATAACTATACTAAATTAACAGGTCTAAATCTAGTGATGTCCTTTTCCGCAAGCAACATTATGAAAGGGATAGCAATAGGTTTGGACGTGCCATTTTTGTTAAGTTTAGAGATTGTGTACAAGAGAATCGGCCCCAGTATACTAGAAGAAGTTGAAAGGTTTAATCTTTAAACAAAGTCTTTTTACATAGGACTTCCAAAAACCAGCTTCAGCCTTCAAGTCATACAAAATTTGTCACAAAGGAAAAAGGAATTAAAAACATACAACCGAATCGATTAGTAGAAACAAATCTCAGAGCAAAGTGAAGACTCTAGGTATTTCCTCGTGACACGAAAGGATGACTTCGTCAGGCACCGGTTATGACCTGTCACGTTCACTGCGGTACGTCAGGTTACGACCATCGCGACATGACTGCGCATGCGCAGCGCTAATTGCGATTAGATACCTACCTGCGATACAGCATCTACGGACATGCCGACTTCTAAATCCAACGTTATAGTCGGCAATAGACTTTCTCACGTCCATAGCAGATTTGACTGGCTTACCCGTTTTGATCATTATAACTAGCTAAAGCACATCGTAAGCCGACTTTATAACGCATCTTTAAGTTAATTAGGCTGTATTGACAGTTAGACGTCAGAAGTCAAGAGACGCGTCCCCCAAAAGACTCTTAGAGTCCCCGCAGACCACAAATTTTTATCGGCCGATAGTTTGGTCGGTTTCTTAATCAGTATGAAGATGTATGTAAGTGCGCAAATTATAACGATTACATCTTCAAACTGATTGATTAAGAAACCGACCAAACTATCAGCGGATAAAAAGTTTGTGGTTTGCGGGGACTCTAATAGTGTCGTTCAATAACAGACATCAGTGCATTCTTTAGAGGTTTTGTAGACTCCTAATAGGGGCTTTGATTGAATAGTAATTTCCAAAAATGATCGGATAAGTTAAGAAGAACCCTCCGTACACCAAGAAATTATGATTATGTTAGTAATTTTGAACAATGGACTTCTTGGCACTAGCTTTATTTGTATGAAGCTTGTGCCAACAAGATTAGCTTGTAGAAGCTTTTATTAATGGACTAACGGGCACCAGAGTTATAAATGACATGGGCTAATACGGGCTTTGTTGGAAACTATTATTTCCAAAAAGATCGGATAAGTTAAGGAGAATACTCTGTAAACAAGAAATTTGCATGCTACAAATATTGGATAGTATATTGGTAATTTGGAACAACAAACTTGTTGGCACATGTGTAGAAGCTTTTACTAGTGAAGTAACGGGCACCCCAGCGTTATAAACGACATGGGACGTAAGTTAGCGGAATATGACAAGGATATGAAGGTTTATCATCGTGAAAGAACTATTATTTACGCCGCGTGCAACGTGTCCCGCTACGTGCAGGAATCTTTACTATCTTAGGGAGTGCAAGGATCTATGAATTTTTGAGAACATTTTAAAGCCATTTTAGCGGTAGTTTTATAACAGGCCCTTGATAGCTTAACATCAGAAGAATGTGAGGAGGTAAAACATTTTCACGACCACGGTATTCACCAAGAAAGAAAGAAAGAAAAAACGTTCATTTTTAATAGTTGTGCCACACATCACCAAAACCTACCTAAGGGTTTGGTCATCCCGGCGCCTCTAATACTTCTCTACATACTATAAAATAAAGTCACTTCCCACTGTCTGTATGTATGTATGTATGTATGAACGCGTAGATCTTTTAAACTACGCAACGGATTTAAATACGGTTTTCACCAATAGGTGATTAAAGAGGAAGGTTTATAGGTATAGTTTAATTCTGAAAAAATTAGAGATCCCTAGAGAAATTGAAATAATGTGAATTAGGTTGGAAAAAAATCCTCTCGTTTGAGAGTTTCCGAGATGTGCGCTGCCTAAATGGTCAAGATTACACGAAACAAACACATTGTCGCATTTATAATATTAGTATGGAAGTATGGATTATTAATCACTTTTCTCTGACACCACATCTACATTACACCCATGCGAAGCCGGGGCAGGACGCTAGTGAGCATTAAAGCCAAAATGCCTCGCCGGGATAAACTATGTCATGTTTGCCACAACCCGAAAAAAAAGGTACACCCTGCACAAACGTAAAAAAGCATACAGCGCTGATTTTAAGCCGGAACCCCGATTCGGGTGGTGCCACGGAAAGCGTAAGTAATCCACCCCATCGAACCCATCGCTGGCCTACTACTGAGCACAGGTCTCCTCTCAGAATGAGAAAGTTTAGGTCATAGTTTGCCATGCTAATTAAGTGCGAATTGGGAGACTTCACACACTTTGAGAACTCTAGAGAAAACTCTCAGGCATGCATTTTTCTTCACGCAAATCCATCTTTATTAACTCTTCAATATCCCTGATAGAAAGGGAGCCTAAAAGCAAAATAAGTAATCAATTTGACTTGACTTTAAAGGCTCTTTATTTTTATAATCCAAAATAGCTCGAAAAATAATAGTAATTTATAGTAAAATACACATCTAAACAGCATGTTCAACAACGTATAGCGAGAATTGCGCTCGCTTCGCTTGCATTAACTTTCTTTCACATTTGCCAACCCTAAAATGTACGTAATAAATGATACGGAGCACATGTCAGCGGGATATGACAGGATGTGCAGGCGCTTTATCAAGATACCAGCACAATTACTTATCTGGTACGTACACTTCCTGATGCGTGCGGGAATCTTGCGAAACACAGACAGCTACAGATCTTAATTAACTTGAGAATTATTTTTAGGCTGAATTACTTTATTATTTTTTCCCTCAGGATGTCATTGCCTGTAAATGCTTTCAATTTTCGAAGTAAGATAACTATACCAAGTGGGGTATCATATATTATGTGCATTCTAAAACAGATTTTTATTTATTTTTATGCATCAAGGTTTTTGAATTATCATGCAAAATGTCAAAAAAATACGACTGCAGTACGGAACCCTCGTTGCGCGAGCCTGACTCGCACTTGGCTGGTTTTTTTGAGCCTGGAGTACGAGCTTTTAGTAAACAAGGGAAACTAGCGCGGACTTTGTGAAATCTCATTTCATACTAGACTAGATGATGCCCGCAACTTCGCCCGCGTGGATTTAGGTTTTTTTAAATCCGGTAGAAACTCTTTGATTTCCGGAATTAAAAGTAGCCTATGTCTTTTCCCGGGATGTAAGCTATCTTTGTACCAAATTTCATCGAAATCAGTTAAATGGATGGGCCGTGAAAAGCTAGCAGACAGACAGACAGCGCTGCCCGAAAGAATTGCTGGTCAAAGGACCTGAACTTACGCACAACAGACGGAAACGTTTAAGTGCGGAAACAGCCCAGAGTGAAGAAAGAACTTTGACAACATGGAATTAGGAAGTGATCATTCTTCTTAAAGGTCTTTCACTATAATCCATACTAATATTATAAATGCGAAAGTGTGTCTGTCTGTCTGTCTGTCTGCTAGCTTTTCACGGCTTAACCGTTCAACCGATTTTGACGAAATTTGGTACAGAGGTAGCTTGCAACCCGGGAAAGGACATAGGCTACTTTTTATCCCGGAAAATTTAAGAGTTCTCACAGGATTTTTAAAAACCTAAATCCACGCGTACGAAGTCGCGCACATCAGCTAGTCTCTTATAAATGGTCCTTGAAAATTAAATTCAGCTAATAACAACTACATATCAATGACAGAAATTTACAATTGTCGTGAAAACATCATCAAACTTATATTTTCACTATCTTCGATCGATCAACGACAGGAAACACAATATGCTTATGACAAGCAGAGAATATACCGTTTCTTTTAAACTTTCACTGTAATCTTTTCATCCATCATGGAAAAACTATTTTCTCATAGCGATCAAATAAAACGCTTCGTATCTTCCTGTAATCTTCACAAAATATCATCACAGTAATAAAAGTAATACAAAACTGATCGCACACCAGTCAGCTTTGCTGCACCTTTCACATCTCACAGCCTATCGCAACAGATTTTGCAATCATCATCATCATCACAACCTGTCGCCAGCTCACTAGATACTAAGCACTCAGAATAAGAAGTGTTTACGATGACCCATTCTACACTTAATTGATGCTGTCTAATGCGGATAAATGACTTCACACACCTTTGAGAACATTATAGACTCTGAGGCAAGCAAATTTCCTCATAATGAAATCATTATGCCAGCTTTAATTGCGAAGGAAATCCTTCGCCATTAAAGCAGGTGCTGTTCAATTGATTAAGTGCCATTGATTAGATCCTTTTTTCCACGCACATGGAAACTGTGGAATCAATCCCTTCTTCGGTGTTCCCATTAGATTACAACACGGGGTTATTCAAGGGGCGGACCAACAAATTCCTGAAAGGCCGGCAACGCATTGGTGGTTCCTCTGGTACTGAAAATGTTCATGGGCGGCGGCGGTAGCTGCTCGTTTGCTCGCCATTTTTATTAAAAAAACTGATATGCGATCAGCATAATCTCGACAAAACCGTCGCGTTATCGTGGTTACATCAGGTGCATGTAACTCGAGGAAGTCATCCGTGTCGCCGGATTTCCTATCGGGTGATAACGTAAAGACGATGTACTGTTATCTATTAACATAAAGCTGGGTGGTAACGCTACAACTTGTCCCTGTTCTATAGACTCATTAACTGCAGAACAAGGTTGGTATAGAAGAGTTTAGCAGCTCTGCTTTCTTGACGGACTGACTGACTTTTCCACTTTGGATATGTTTTTTTTTTTAATAAATATATAAAAGGAAAAGGTGACTGACTGATTTATTAACGCACAGCTCAAACTACTAAACAGATCAGGCTGTTTGGCATGCAGATAGCTATTATGACGTAGACAATAGACATCCGCTAGGAAAGGTTTTTGTGAAAATTTAATCCCTAAAGGGGTGAAATAGGGGTTTTAAATTTGTGTAGTGCACGCGGACGAAGTCACGGCCATAAGCCAATAAAGTATAAAACACACACTACAAAGCTAAGCTTAGCATAGTAACAACTTTGCTAGCAGGAGAGTTATCCTTAAGAAAACCTTGTAATTTTTTTAAAACATAAAATACGAGCATAATAATAGCTTTGCTGCTAAGAGGGTTTATTCAAACTTTGTGAAGTAAGTCCAGTATTATTAAAACTTTTTCAAGTTCGAGTTTTTCAAGCTTATAGATTTTTAACGACGACAAGTCGTGTCGTTTACAACCGGCTTTACATAGTATCGGAAGTGTTACCTAACCTAATAATAGGGAACTCATGTTATGTTATAAAGTAAAGACTTTACGAGGTTATGGGAACTCTTCGCATGATCTTCACACTTAATTATGGAAATGAATTTCATACTTGCTGATGACGATTGTGATTCTTAATTGTAATCATCTTTATCTGGTTGCTTTGATCTTTTGGATTGTTGCTATTGTAACGAAAGTAGGTGAAATAGCAGTTTTGTAACATTGTTACATTTTTCTTGGTAACTTTTAGTTAATTTATAGTTTGCACCGGCACGGTTTTAAGAGGCAGTAAAACTGTGTCATAAAGAAGTTACGGGAAATGATATCAACATAATAGTTTTGAACATAAATAAATGAACTTAATGTGCTTGTTGTTTTTTTTTTTGGTTTACTGTCATTCACGACTACAATTTAGTTTTATTTGAATAAAATAACGATATCACACTGTTAATTTTTGAAAGTCAAAAAGGTTAGACACATACAAATCTTTAAACCTAGACTTTACTTTAAAACTAGACATTTTTACGGAAATAGGGCAAACCACAGACATATATACTAATTTCTAAAACGTGTCTACAAAATTGCATTAACTTTGGTTGTTTAATATTCAAATGAGAATGAAACTACGTTTGTATGAAGCGAGTGACAGAGAGTCCTTTCTATGGGTGTTTGTGCACTCATCCGTGAAATCACGGATTCCGTAAAATACGAATCGAATGAGTACGTATTTGTATGACGGCCACATCGAAGAATCACGGATACGAACCGAATACGGATGAGTGCCCAAAGGCTAAGTTGTTCATCAGAAATTAGATGGAAGAAAAATTAACAAAGTGATTCTATGAGGGTTCTTTTTTTTCGTATTGACGTATGGAACCCTAAAAAGATGAAAAGGAATTGGATTGTATTCAAAAAACCGGCCAAGTGCGAGTCAGGCTCGCGCAATGAGGGTTCCGTACTACAGTCGTATTTTTTCGACATTTTGCACGATAATTCAAAAACTATGATACATAAAAATAAATAAAAATGCGTTTTAGAATGTACAGGTAAAGCCCTTTCATATGATACCCCACTTGATATAGTTATCTTACTTCGAAAATTGAAAATACTAATTATTAGTTTATGACCACAATTTAATTTTTTTTTGTTTGATGTAACCAGAAATTCACGGTTTTCAGATTTTTCCTCTAATGTCAGCTATGAGACCTACCTTCCTGCCAAATTTCATGATTCTAGGTAAACGGGAAGTACCCTGTAGGTTTCTTGACAGACCGACAGACAGACAACAAAGTGATCCTATAAGGGTTCCGTTTTTCCTTTTTAGGTACGGAACCCTAAAAAGGATTTTTAGTGTCTTTAATTCAAAGTTAATATTAATATTCTCCACACACTTAGCCCAAGCTATTCATCTGTATGCCGGCGTATGGCCTTTGTTTCGTCTGCGAAGCTGTCCGTCTGCTGCACTTGCGTAATTAGAGACGACGGTGACGGATGACGTATAATCAGACTCCACCACGACGCCTGCAGATGAGGCGCGCGGCTAGACGGCAAAGGCTAGATAAATAATTGAGATGTTTAATTCTTATACGTGTAACAAGCTTATTCCCGCGACTTCGTCCGCGTGGACTACACAAATTTCGAACCCCTATTTTACCATCTTAGGGGTTGCATTTTCAAAAATCCTTTCTTAGCGGATGCCTACATTATAATAGCTATCTGTATGCCAAATTTCAGCCCGATCCGTCCAGTAGTTTGAGCTGTGCGTTAATAGATCAATCAGTCACTCAATCAGTCACTTTTTCATTTTATATATTTTGTTAACTGCGCTACTCTATACACATTAGTAGGGCGATTTTCGGACAATTGTGTAGTAGTAGTAGTGTGATAACATAAGAATTTCCAGTACTTACTACCACTTTTATAAGTACGCCAATGTACTTGCGCAGAAATCTTATTTTTGAATGTCACGAAAATATCTCAGCCAATCATGGATGCATTTGTATGAATCTTAATATTTCTGAACAGTCCTTTGTCCGAGATCTCGGCTCCCAGCCTTCCAAGCTCCATTTGCAATGGCCCATAATATATCAGCACGGCCGGCCGCCCGTAATTAATAAAGCTTATTTTAAAGCGGTCGTTGCATACGGCGCCGTATATTTTTATTGATTCATTTAACGCTCTGCTTTAACAGCTTAATGGGGGGAGTAAGTGGATCACTTAGCCCCGCGATCTCGATACTCTAATGAAGGATAATTAGGAATTATGAAGTCTACAAGGTATTATGGACTTGGACTTTATTATCAGACTAGCTGATGCCAGCTACTTTTCCCACGTGGATTTAGGTCTTAAAAAATACTATATGTCATAGCCTAGTCCCTAGTTGTTAAGACGTAGGACTCCTATCAGGAGGCCGAGGTTTAATGCCGGGTACGCATCTTTAACTTTTCGAAGTTATATATATGCGTTTTAAGCAATTAAATATCATGAAACCTGCATGCCCGAGATTTCTCCGTAAATTTCTCAAAGGTGTGTGAAGTCTTCCAATCCGCACTTGGCCAAGCCATGCTCATTCTGAGAGGAAACTTCTACAGGATAAACACTGTCCTATAGTTCGTCTATCCTAGTAAGTTCCAGGTTGCAAGCTATCTCTATGTAAAACTTCGTCTATATCGTTAGGAAAGAAATTGCCTATTGTAGTTTGAAACTTGAAACATCCTACTAAGTTTTAATACATGTAAACATCTTTTGTCTTGTTCTTAAAGCCTTGAACATCTTTGTCCCCAATTCACATAAATATTGGGTTCTTTAGTTTCATATTGTAGTGTCATAGGTTACCTAAAAAGCAGATTTAAGTATGTTAATGACACCAATGCTTAGTGCAATCAGGTTTTTTAGAATGGCAGTGGAGCCGATTCTCTTGTACACAATCTCTAAACTAAACTAAAATGACACGTCTAAATCTATTGCTATCCCTGTCATAATGTTGCTTGCGGAAAAGGATAGCACTAGATTTAGACCTGTTAATTTAGTTTAGTTTAGAGATTGTGTATAAGAGAATCGGCCCCAATGGCGTAATATTAAGCATTTTGATTGATTAGCAGATCTTTGCAAATATTGGGTTTGCATTAATCTCATAAATTAAAATAGACTTATGCTAAATTTGGCAACTTCGACTGTGATATATTTCGGTAACAGATAATTTAGAGTTGATTTAAAATATTGCGCATTAGTCTCATTTAGCATAACATAACATTACATGGATGGTTGAGGCGTACAGTCTGCTTTGTTAATTACTTCATAGCAAACTAGCTGATGCCCGCGACTTCGTCCGCGCGGAATTAGGTTTTTAAAAATCCCGTGGGATCTCTTTGATTTTCCGGGATAAAAAGTAGCCTATGTCACTCTCCAGGTCTTTATCTATACCCATACAAAAATCACGTCAACCCGTTCCACCGTTGCAACGTGATTGAAGGACAAACCAACAAACCAATAAACCAACAAACAAACACACTTTCGCATTTATAATAAGGGTACCTACTGATTAAAGTTTTTCGCACAGCCGTTTTGTGAAACCTGAAGATAGATAACTGCTAAATAGTGACATTATTTCATATCTGGAAGTTCTCCATAGTGTTCTCAAAGGCGTGTCAAATTTGCAACAAGCAAAAAACACCAATATTGCGGGCAGAGGAAAGAAACTTAATAACTTATAAATAGTTGAGTAACTTAATAATTTTTATGCCATCTTTAACTAGTATTATCTAGATTATAATATGCCATATTTTGTACAATCATTTTATTATTGTATTGTTCTATGCCGATCTGACTTTCGTAAGCGCTTGTAATGAGTCTAAATCGAAATAAATACAAAATACAAAAATACAATACGAAAGTCAGCGGAAAATAGCTAAACTAGCTACAGTGTGAAAAAGTGCAGCAGTTAATTTAGCAGAACAATTAGAAGCGCATCCGTGGAACGGCAGATAATTCGAGATAGGCAAATAGCCGTCGAGCCAACGTCTGTTGTAGCGGCGCGCGTTTTTACCGCGCCCGCTCAGCTCTCTTCACACTCTGAATGCTGCAGGCGGTGGCCTAAGGCACAGGAGAGGCGTATAAATCAACTATCAGAAATTATCGTCAACCGATAGACGTCCACAGATGGACAGGTCTCTTGCAGGGACCATACGCCAAGGTCTTGGACCGCCTCAATCCAATAATCGCTGGATTGAGGCGGTGCAAGACCATGGGCGTACTCGTTTGACGTCGTCTATCCACAAACAATAAGCCCTTTCGAACAATATGCCCTGCCCATGAGCTAACTATGTTGGTTACTCTGGTTCTCCTACGATATCCGATCCATGTCTGATTTGATTACGTGGAGTCTAATTATCAGAAACTAGCTGATGCCCGCGACTTCGTCCACGTGGAATTAGGGTTTTTTTTAAATCCCATGGGAACTCTTTGATTTTCCGGGACAAAAAGTAGCCTATGTCACTCTCCAGGTCTTTATCTACACCCATGCAAAAAATCACATCAATCCGTTGCACCGTTGCGACGTGATTAAAGGACAAACCAACAAACAAACACACTTTCGCATTTATAATAAGGGTACTGATATAAATGGGACTTATTTTTATGAGGAATCATAAAAAGACAAGGCACACTGACACGTCTATTAAAGACACAATAACTAAGCCTAAGGCTTTGTTTTAGAGGTTTAGAAACGACAGCTAATGAGGAACCGTTTTCCTAAAATGCTTCTATACCCTCATATACCCTAAGTTGTTTCACAATACGGTTTTTGCAACTAGTCAAATCAGTAACTTTTTAGCAAACATCAAAACACGCGCTTAGTATGCGATGTTCTATGAAATACTGGAATGAGACGTCACAACATAATGACGTACTCTTTTAGTTTAATCGATAATTTAAAATGGTTATTACACTTAAAACTAACAAAGGACTTGGATTTTACGTATTTTGGAAGACCCTCTACTTAATAATCAATGAGAAAGAATTTATTTTTGATGTAGTCAAATACCCAATTCTTTGCCAGTAACAGTTAGTAACTTGCACCACCAGCTCAAGTGGCAATCCAAGCGCCACGGTCTAGTACTTGCTAGCGTCGTGTTACACGCGACCACTTTCTGTTGGCCAGCGGTATTCAGCGCACTGTTACATACACATGAGCCTACTGATGAAACTGCCTCTAACTGCCCACAAACATTTGCACTGTAGCAATCGCTACATCAAACATTTGCGGTTCCGATCAGCACCTCGACAAGAATACAAGAACATTTGCACTGTAGCAATCACTACATCAAACATTTGCGGTTCCGATCAGCCACCTCGACAAGAATACAAGAACATTTGCACTGTAGCAATCACTACATCAAACATTTGCGGTTCCGATCAGCCACCTCGACAAGAATACAAGAACATTTGCACTGTAGCAATCACTACATCAAACATTTGCGGTTCCGATCAGCCACCTCGACAAGAATACAAGAACATTTGCACTGTAGCAATCACTACATCAAACATTTGCGGTTCCGATCAGCCACCTCGACAAGAATACAAGAACATTTGCACTGTAGCAATCACTACATCAAACATTTGCGGTTCCGATCAGCCACCTCGACAAGAATACAAGAACATTTGCACTGTAGCAATCGCTACATCAAACATTTGCGATTCCGATCAGCCACCTCGACAAGAATACAAGAACATTTGCACTGTAGCAATCACTACATCAAACATTTGCGGTTCCGATCAGCCACCTCGACAACTGAAGTAAGCAAGAATTCAAATTTTAAATTTCCAATAAACAACCCTAGTGGATGTTTTCACAAGGTTTAGTTTTAACAAACAAAAAGCCAAATAATCCGCTGTGCCAGATCCTTTTTTCCACGCACATGCAAACTGTGGAATTGACTCCCTTCGGCGGTGTTCCCTTTAGATTACAACATGGGGTTATTCAAGGGCCGGACCAACAAATTCCTGAAAGGCTGGCAACGCATCGGTAGTTCCTCTGGTGCTGCAAATATTCATGGGCGGCGGTAATCACTTAACATCAGGTGACACTCGTTTGCTCGCTATCTCTATTTAAAAAAAATGTGCAGACAGCAGTCTGTCTGTTCTGGAGTTGAAAGCGCAATTATGTAGGACGACCTTTAGCCCGCTGGACCGATGACCTAAAGAACCATCTTTAGGTCATCAGTCCAGGCGGGAAGCGGGTAGACGAGAAGAGCGGAGGATCGTGTTTGGTGGCGCGTTCTTGAAAAGGCCTATTTTTTTTTTCGACGACCTTTTAGAATTCAGTCCGCTCCTTAACCGTTGAGCTATTGAGGCTCTAATGTCCAGCAGTGGACGCATACAGGTCGATGAATTGGACTGCTGTCGAGTTCAACTAAAAATGCATTGCAATGCCTTTTTACTTTGATAAGAAAACCAAGTGGTTATGGTCAATGAAGCCGTCATTCAATTGAATTATGAAACCGTATTCAGTATAAAGTACTAACTGTGTACAATTTACGAAGTTTCCTAACAGCAAAATCTGCCTTTTTAGTGTCTCTACTTCATAAAGGTTGTTTTACGCCAGAGCAACACTGTGCTACATTGGGGCATGCCACAGGGCTTCACAGTCTTATTCTTCCTCACCTTATCCCACGCTAAGTGGGGTCGGCACAACATGTCTTCTTCTTCCACTCACTTCTATCATTCGTCAACGTACTATCCACTCCTTTTTCACGCATATCCTCTTTCACGCAATCCATCCACCTTTTCTTTGGTCGTCCTCTCCTCTTTTTTCCTTCCACATGCATACTTAACATTCTTCTAGTGACATGGCTTTCTTCCCTCCGCACTATATGTCCAAACCATGCCAGCCTACCCCTCATCTTTTCTACCACTGGCGCTACTTTCAAACTTCCCCTATATATTCATTCTTAATCTTATCCATCCTTGTCACACCACACATCCATCTCAACATTCTCATTTCAGTTGCATGTACTCGTCTTTCATCCGTCCCTTTTACTGCCCAACATTCTAAACCATACAATGAGACAGGTCTAACTACTGTTTTATAATTTTTCCCCTTAAGTGTAAGGAGTATTTGCGGGTCGCATATAAGCCACAGGGCTTCACAGTGCATGCTACAAAAATACTCATACGACAACATTCCAAATTCTACAGAACGATGTTGACAGCCGTATACTGCTTAATGCTGCTAATTTGTAGCATGCCACTCTGTCGCATGTAGTTGTTCCGGAAAACAGCCTTAACAAGTAAGTAGTCTTAGAAATCCAATGCGAAATCGTAATAACTCTAGTTAACTAGACAGTAATAAAATAGAAGATACTAGTTCTTAGTTAGCGTTTATTCTGTCTCAGATTAGTTAGTGGCTAGATAGTTATTAGAACGTAGGCATCAATTAAGAGCAGCAATCACGCGCTAACCGGTCGCTATCAGTGATATATTTTGTTGCTTTCGATAACCATGCCACTTTGTAGTACTTGAGTGGCATAAACATATGTTTAGTATCTTGTTTTAGACATGCAAAATGCGTATGGACTATGGACACAATGCATTTTTGTTTGTGAAAATTTATAAAAAAGCTGTGATAGCTTAACTTCTTCGGCCTCCTACTTTTCGGACTCATTTGTTTCAAAATAAAATTCTTTTAATTGACTATAAACTATTCGACAGTCTAGATATATTATTTGGCTGGCTCATTTTTTGCGCATCGCCTAGCTGTCCAGCGGGGAACTGCAGCCAGTATTCTTGGCACCATTCCATGATGCATGGTGCCAAGATGGGCATGATTTGTACAGTAATTAGATAAGGCTAGCTTAAGGTTGTATTGCAATATTTTCTATTAAAAAAAAGTCTTAGAAATAATCTTTTTGGAATATAGAGATTACGGACAAAACGTATGAATTTATATAATATTAACGATTTGGAACAATACATTCGAAATAATGAACTAACAGAAATTTACTCTTAGGAACTAAAATATTACTACAGATAAACCGATGGTAGGAAACTAAGTATATTCGTGGTAGGAAACAAAAAAGTCACAAAATATTTGAAATCAAAGAAATATTTATTTTCTTTGAAGGGAGCTTTTTGCAACGCTTACCTAAAGTCAGTTGAACTAATTCTAACTCGTAACAGTTAATTCTATCGATCTGAGTTTTTAGGGAGTGTTTCAGTGAACACTAATTTCACGGTCTGTCTAAAACTTTTTGTTATTGCATTCGTAAATAGTAACTACAGTTCTACAGTTTGAATGCCTTTTATGATTTGTCACGATTTATTTTTCTGTTTTTTTTTTCTATTTTTGAATAAATCTTAAATATATAAAAGGAAAAGGTGACTGACTGATCTATCAACGTATCTGGCATGCAGATAGCTATTATGACGTAGGTATCCGCTAAGAAAGGATTTTTGAAAATTCAACCCCTAAGGGGGTGAAATAGGGGATTGAAAGTGGAGTCGACGCGGACGAAGTCGCGAGCATAAGCTAGTTAAATATAAACTGTGACCTGCATCCTAACAGTAAGTAGTCAACTGTCTAGACAACTTACAAAATTTACTCAAAAATGGATATAAAGGAGACACATTAATAAGTAGACAACAAGAAAACTTTCGAAATATATTAAGTTTTAGGCAAAAAGAACCATCACTATCGCTATGTAGTGCCCACACAAACTAATCATCGATAAACGACCGATTATACTCGACTATCGATTCGATGTTTAGGGTTGCCACCCGTACTTTATAATAAAGTATTATATTTGTGCTTGGCGTTTCTCTACATGATTAAATTAGAAATGAGGGGATCCACAGAGTAGCCGACATAGCTCCACGGGTCAAACTCAAGCTGAAGTGGCAATGGGCAGGGCTTATAGTTCGGAAAACCGATAGGCGTTGGGGTTCCAAGGTGCTATAACAGCGACCTCGCACCGGCAAACGCAGCGTTGGCAGACCCTCTACTAGGTAGACAAACAACGCCAAACGAGTCACAAGGAGGCCGCTGGATTCAGGTGGCGCTCGATCGTGGGAGTCTCTCTACAAGAGACCTATGTTCAGCAGTGAATATCTATCGGTGAACCTCAATGTGATATCATTTGTCAACTAGTAAATTATACCCGCGCGTTGGTTTTTTTAGAAGTTAAAGTAATATTTTTAAAAAGACATATAATAATAATATAATAATAATTCTATATTTCCTTTTTATTTATTTTATACCTAAGAAAAGTAAATAATATACTTCATTTGGTTAAAAAAGGTAGCAACCCTATCGATGACCGTCCCACGCGACCTTTTACCCAAAATACACATGTTTTGATGCATGTTTATTTTAATATTTAAGGTCAAATGATTATTATTACTCACGATTAACTATATAAAGAATGCATATGAATTTATTTAATCTAATTTCGTATAGGAAAGAATTTTCATTAGATGCTTTCATTAGATATCTTGAAGCTTATGGGCGTTACTAAAATGTATTTCTAATCTTCTTGATTGTGATTTTCATTGCTACTCAGCTATAACTGTAAGAGCTAGCGCGCACCACGGTAACTTTTGTACGTTTTTTCCCGCAAAATCTGTGAATTATAGAACTATATGGAAGCGCACGCACTACGCAATTAATTTTGGTATATTTAAATTCAAATTTACGGAATTTAAAACGCACCGCAACCCACCGTGGTACGCGCTAGATCTAAATCAGGAATCCCGAAACTAAAGTTGCTAGTTTTCTACTAACGGTCAAATTAATAAATCTATATACTATCTGTAATCTATCGTGTAAATTAGCAACGTTGTTATTTCTCAAAAGTTGTATGGTCATCATTTTGACAAATAAGATTGTTGCTAAGTAATTTACCAACAGAGCACAGATAGAGTTGAAGAAGGTTATTTAATTTAAAGTGAAGATCGTACACTTAGCAATAGATTTGTTTGTGTAGTAGCTAATAGGTACCTACTAATATCCTTTTTTGGACGGTTAAAAAGATCTTCATAAAGTCTATTTCAAGTAAATAGAGTAGAATTCTTTCTTTATTTCTTCTATCTGGGCAGGTTTCCGCGCTTAAACGTTTCCGTGATAAAATAATAGAGAACATAATTTGAATTTGTTTTTTACGATTTATACTTTTGCCTTATCTGTCAGACTGTCTCGTTTATAATATTGGGTTTATAATGCAACAATTTATAGGTTTATATTAATACACATACCGCACAAAATCACGATTACATTTCCATGTAAATTGAAATAGAGCAGTCATAAATATCGATAATGTTTGCGGAAACCCAATCGAGTACAACACTAGGAATATTAAACAGAAAATCGAAGTTTCATAAAGCGTATCGCACATTAGGAGACAATCCGCAAGCGGCTCAAGACGTAGCGCGCGACGCATATTTATTTTTATTCACAATTTTGTTTTTCATTTTTTTATAAAAAATGTTGATAACTTCTGCCAAAACCGCATGCCTACTATTTATTTGCTGGAAGCTGGAAGTCATATCCTACAGGTACTAAGTATATTCCAGAATCTTTTATAATTTTGTATGAGTAATTTCATTAATTTAATTTAATTTGTCTTACTAGTTTACCTACATTATCTTACCGAAATCGTGAAAGAAAAGTTCTCCCTTTTGAAATGAAACGCTTTTATTTGAAAGGAGAAAATCAGAATGAACGTGAATTTTGCTAGTGCACTTTTGGCATGCGCAGTTGCTATAATCTGCGAACAGCATAACAGCGTTCGCGGCATTCGATCACGTCCGAATCGATTTTCTGCCGTCAATCGATACGAGTGATTTATTCGATTCACACCCGGCACCGATCCGCCGTGAAGCATGAAACAATTACATATGCATCTACAGCTTGGTTGAACAGAAATTTCCAAGAATGTGGACAAATCTAAACGTTTTAGAACAACAAAAAGGTGCCAATAAGATAAAATTCAAACATTTTAACACCTCTTCTTTACTAAAATTGTACATCTTCTCTATACTCTACTCTACTCTACTGTATTTAAAAATGAATCGCTGAATGTGTTGCTGATCGCAAATCTCGAGAACAGCTGAACCGATTTCGCTAATTCTTTTTTCATAATATTCCTTGAAGTACGGATGGTTCTTACGGAGAGAATTTTTTTAAAAAAATCCTGAAAAAGAATCGACTGCTAGGCGGTACGAAGTTCGCCAGGGCAGCTAGTTTTTAATATAGAGTGGCATCTAAGTTTCTTACTAACTCAATCAAATCTACTTTGCAAACCAGACAAAACAATTGTAGAGCTTGGACTTATGATAAATGCCCTAGATGGACTACATGAAAAAAATATTTTTTTGCGCGACTTCGTCCGCGTAGACTACACAAATTTCAAACTACTATTTCACCTCCTTAGGGGTTGAATTTTCAAAAATCCTTTCTAAGCGGATGCCTACGTCATAATAGCTATCTGCATGCCAAATTTCAGCCCGATCTATCCAGCAGTTTGAACTGTGCGTTGATAGATCAGTCAGTCAGTCAACTTTTCCTTTTATATATTTAGATCAATACGGACTAAGACAAAACCTCCGTAAAATCAAAGAGTTTGTTGAGTTTGTAGCCCATGTGTTTCATGATTGGATCTTTCTATGTAAGCAAGGTTTCCTATTTGTTTGGTCGTAACAAAATTCTATTGTTACCAAGTTTGTGGAACGTTAGTTGAGGAGTAAAATTACCCGCGATTCCGTAATGGGACTATGATCGAATGGACCTCACAAGTGGAATGGCCTGCAGCCTCGCAAGTCGTAATAGAAGAGAGTAATTTTTTATTTGGTGAAATAATCAGCAATGAAAAGGAGTCTAGAATTAAAAATATATGAAATATAAGTATTATATTAAATGAAAATTTAAATCAATTAAATTAAAGTAAATGGTAGTGAATTTTTGACTTTATATCAAGATCTTTTAGGTCAATTTTACTTTGACGTTATTTTCATTCGACTCTCAAAAATACTATCAACGTTGGTGGGAAGTAAAATCTTATACTAAGCGAACTGAACTATAGAGCTGTTAACTGAAGCTAACCTACAAATCCTGCCATGCGAGTGCGAAAATTAAAAAAATCCTAACCAGATAATTTTGTTTACGGAAATAATCGCATACTGTGGCAACAGATCGTCAAAGTTAATCGTTGATATAATTTAATCTCTGATCACCCGTTTATAAGGTAAAGCGGGTACACACGATACGATCGCCTGGCTATCTTTCCAATGAAGCCAGGAATTTATAGTTGAAGACAATCATTACAGTTTTACGAGCGCTGATTTAGAGACAGGCGATAATATTTGCATCTAGAACCCTTAACCCGTAGTCTAGAACTCTATGTTTTCATTCCACTCCCTGAACCATAGAGCTTAATATATCGATCAAAAAATCCTAACCAGAGAATTTCGTTTACGGAAATAATCGCATACTGCGGCAACGGATCGTCAAAGTTAATCGTTGATATAATTTAATCTCTGACCACCCGTTCATAAGGTAAAGCGGGTACACACGATACGATCGCTTGACTGTCTTTCCAATGAAGCCAGGAATTTATAGTTGAAGACAATCATTACAGTTTTACGAGCGCTAATTTAGAGACGTTTCACAATCGATGGATTGCTTTCGGCGATCTTGGATGTTAGAATTATTAGAAGTGGTATAATTTATATTTTTCTAACTAGCTGACCTACCTCTGCTTGGTTTGGATAAAATGGAACATCCTTTCTTAGACGTTTGCGTTATACAATTTGAATAAATGATTTTGATTTTTTCAAGCTGCAGGACGTAGATTATATTATCTAAACTTTTCTACTTACAACACTCGATATATTTTATGTTCTGAAATTTGCAGTATTACAGCAAATGTACCATACCTGAAACAAAAGAGTATTTTTATAAATACAATTATTTATTATAATAAAATTTTAAAAATGACATCGATGTAATCCTAGGATTTCAATAATGTAATTTTTTTTGTATATATCTATTGGTGGTTCAATAAAAAAATCATTACAACTTGTCATGTCAAGCCAAAATCTGTTTAGGTATTGCTCGTCGAAAACGTTTGCTTGATAGACATAAGCTACCGTCCTGAAAATGCCTCTTCTCTTCTGCTATAGGTAGGTACCTATTCAGTGCAGTTTGCTTGAACGGCTTAAGGGCGACGGCGCGTCTGCATGTAAAGCAAACACTGTACTGTAAATATTGTACGAGACAGGTCGAGATGGCAATCGGGGAGGGAGCGCCCATACACATAGAAACGATTTGCAAATGATCAAACTGTCGAATCACGATGGCACAAACAGTTTATCTCCACATTAGTTAAGATATCAAACTATCCGAGCGAGAGTCGATTATAAATTCGCACAAAAAGTCGATTACTACTCGAGATAATCTCGCTAGTAGCAGATTGTCGTGCTACTTATGACGAATTAGAGTAAAAAACATGATTGATTCTCGAGCGTATTGTGGTCATTTGAATATTTTGTCTCAATGATATTTCCGATTACGTTTCGAAGTGGGTCGACCTAGTTACATTCTAGTTAATGTTCGGTTGTAACTTTCGAGTCTTTTACACGTACTTCGTTGCTTATTAAGTTTAATGAAACATTCATTAAATCTCGCTTATTAAAAGCATCTTCTACATTAATAAAGTAGTATAACCTGTGAGCGCCTAGTGTCTAGGACATCCGCCTCCTAATCAGAGGTCGGGCGTTCGATAAGGGGCACGCACCTCTAACTTTTCGGAGTTATGTGTTTTTAAGCATATCACTTGATTTAACGCTGAAGGAAAACATCATGCGGAAACCTGCATGCCTAAAAGTTCTCCATAAAGTCCATTATGTTCTCAAAGGCTGCCATTCCCTAACTCATTTTAAGTGGAGACTCTGCTCCTCTCCGTAGTGGGCCGGCGGCGATAGGTTGATCACGATGATGATGAATAATTAAAAATGAAATTGTAAAAAGTTTAATTACCTAAGAAATTCCGTCAATTAATAAACTAAGCTAATTCAAAAAATATTTAAGATAACTCCATAAGATATGTAAAATCAATCGACCACAGAACAACCGTTAATGCTGGCGTTTAAAACGTCGGCTATACGTTTATGACGTCTGATTTCCGAAAATGGCTAAATTTATCACATCGTCATACTTAATTCTCGTTGAATCGGTAATTTCAAGCAATTTACTTAAACACTCTACCAATTTAGTACAATAAATCTTCGTTTCGCTTGTAAAATCATTCGCTATTATACAAATATAAGTATTGAAAGCGATAACGACCTAATGGCCTATATCACGCCCACGAAACAAGAGTGACCTAATCCAAAATACATTATTTTAGAGTTACGCTCAAATTATATTTATTTTTTAACACGTTTTGCAAGTAGACAATATTATTACGCTTTTTAAGTGTCTATGTTTTTGATTTAGAAAAGTGTCACTGAAGTAGCATTTATATGTCATTAGCTTATGCTCGTGGCTTCGACCGCGTGGACTACATGAATTTCAAACCCGTATTTCACCCTCTTGAGGGTTGAATTTTCAGAAATCCTTTCTTAGCGGATGCCTACGTCATAATAGCTATCTGCATGCCAAATTTCAGCCTGATACGTCCAGTATTTTGAGCTGAGCGTTGATAGATCAGTCCAGTCAGTCACCTTTTCCTTTTATATATTTAGACTATCGAATCACGATGTCAGAACGAAGTTTTTAAAACGCCCATAGCTCGGAAAAGTTAGAGGAGCGTGAATTGAACCCCCGACCCCGAATAGAAAGCCATCGTCTCAACCACTAGGCTATCATCACTTTAAATATTATATTAAATACAGTATACAGATACCGCTCCATCGGAGGTCATCAAACTGCAGTATAAATAGTATAAATGTATTTATAGGAAGTAGGTTTAAGGTCAATATGGCAAATAGGTTTAGGTGTAAAGCAGGTCCTTTTAAAAGCACGACCGGTTTAAAAGTTCGACCATAATATGCAAAAAATACTATTGACTTTCAATAAGCGAAACTCGTTTTTCGACTCGAAACGTGAATAAGTTAAATGCAAATTGACTAAACATCGAATATGCAAAATTTATTTTCGTTATTTATGAGTTACGCCTTTTTGTTCGTGCCTAAGGCTAAAAGTGAAACAAATTGTTCCTTTAATGACTTCGGAATTCGAAAGCGTTTTCGAGTAAAGTGGACGATAAATCCTAAGTTTACTTATAATCTTCCTTGTGATTGAGCTGGCGTACTTAATCTGAGCCACTGAAATGGGCATAGGTGTACAAGTAGGTAGGTTTTTACTTGTTTTTTCATATAGATACAAGTTAGCCCTTGATTACAATCACACCTAGTGGTATAAATTGCTAGTGCGCGTGGTCACCATTTTAGTGACGTCAGCACCAGACTGAAGTTTCGCGCTGTTGGTATATTCCTCGTATATTTTTATTTCGGCTGACGTCAAAATCACGTCATTTCGATGTTAATGAGACATGGTTCCAGCGCAATAGCAATTCGCGTGACTTATACTTGATGATGCAGTCTAAGAGCTAGCGCGCAGCACGGTGAATTTCCGTAAGTTTTTTCCGCAAAATCTGTGAACTATAGAACTACATAGAAGCGCGCGCACTGCGGAATTAATTCTGCACCGGATTTTAATTGATTTAAATTCAAATTTACGGATTTTAAAACGCATCGCAGTGCGTGCTCTCTTTAAGATGGCAACGGGCTTACCTGGAAGGGGTATGGCAGAAATAATATTGTAAGAAGCGTGCCATGCAAAATTACAGTTTTTTTTCGAAGCGCGTTCTGAGAATCGCAATTGACATTTTGTGTCCAAACACAATGTTGACAGATGTCTCATCACTAACATTTAGTTCCGAATACGCTCACAAGGCGCACACTGCTGTTTTCAGCGCCAAAATGGCGAAAATCAAGTTGCTTCGTAAACAGGTCAGCGATCGCAGGTCCAGCGTCCTTGTAGATACCTATTAGTAAAGAAAGAAAGAACACGTTTATTTTTTAAAGCTGTACCACACATTACCAGTTAGACCTGGTTATGTTATCCCGGCGCCTCTAATACTTGAGTAGAAAAGTCAAAAGACCTCAAGAAGAAGCGCCAGAATAAATTATGTCATGTGTGGCCCGTTATGTCAAACAACCGAAAAAAAAGTAGTAGAGGTCAGTAGGGAGAATTCGCCAAAAAAACCTCAAATTATAAGTCCCACAAATTGCTATTGCGCTGGAACCATGTCTCATTAACATGGAAATGACGTAATTTTGACGTCAGCCGAAATAAACATATACCATCAGCTCGAAACTTCAGTCTAGTGCTGACTGACTCACTAAAATGATGGCCACGCGCTTTGCGGGACTTATACTACAAAATATCTTAACTTATCAATGCGTAGGCACTTGCCTATGCAAGTGAGCTCATTTTTGCACTAGACAAAACACATAGACAGATGTCCAAACAGTAGATAGATCACGTATCCATCCGCTCTGCCACAAGGCCGTCATACCTCGATTCATTCATGTGATTTCTAATTAAGTCCCCTTGACACGATGCAACATAATGCACATCATATTACAACGTGGTTAATTCCGATGTATTATATAATATTATAAACAACGGAACAAACGGAAAACCGCCATTTCATTGCTAGTACATTTCACTGGCGACGAGAATGGGATAGGAGAAGCATCATTTTAGTTTAAGTAAAGTATTAATTTTTAATTAATAGAAATCTTAGTTTATTTCCGAACCTACATCAATATTTAGAAACAGCTTTTTAGTTTAGGTAGAGCTTCGATCTTCGATCGATTATTGCTTGACCAAAACCTCAAAGCCTCAATAGCTCAACCGGTATAGGAGTGGACTGAAAACCGAAAGGTCGACGGTTCAAACCCCGCCCGTTGCACTATTGTCGTACCTACTCCTAGCACAAGCTTGACGCTTAATTGGAGAGGAAAGGGGAATATTAGTCATTTAAAAAATGGCTAATATTCTTTAAAAAAAAAAAAAAAATCAGACCATCTATCGTCGGCTTAACTGTCAGGATTGACCGCCCACCTGCGTACGCGCACGTGTATCACTTCCGGCGCACAAATGGCAGCCTCGGCGTTACAATCGGCTTGTGAATGGGATAATTAACACCATGTTCTGTAATTTGTCTTTAATTGTACCGATTCCTTGAAATAATTTCAAGGTGAAATCCGAGGTGGTCTAGTGACTGAGGTAAACTATCGAGGGTCGCAAATTCCGACAGTCTTCATCATCATCATCATCATTAATAACCGATAGACGTCCACAGCTGGACATAGGTCTCTTGTATGACGATGCACGCACAACAGACGGAAACGTTTAAGGGGACTCAGTTCAGTGCTTTCTTCATACAAACGTAGGAGGGAAATTACAACAATATTCGATATTGTACGCACAAAACTAAGACTTATATCGATTTATCTCGTCATTATCTAGGTTTATTGATATGTACGGGAGCGGTGTGCAGGCTCGACCGTACCAAAGGGGAGATCTCCCACCGAGCGGTTGGTTGTGCTCGGTAGCGCCAGCTGGGCCGACGGTTATGTCTTGAAACTTCTATATATAGTCCAGATTGCAGAAAACTCCGTTAGTGCGATTACTATCGGCGGTACATTTGTTCGGGACTACGTCATCGATTGAACAGCGCCATCTAGTTTCTATTGTGGTAACCGCCACATCACTCCCCTCCAAGACGAACGCGTAGTGTGAAGCAGTGAAGAGAGGTGGCGTTGTAGCGTGAAGGCGTGTGAAGGAAGGGCAATGGCTGCTAACCAACCAGAGAAGCGGTAGACCAGGACGCTTGTAGCTGGTGATGGAGTGCAGGGCCATTGTGCCCCGAAGCTGTGGCTACATCCGTCTTACAGGCCTCGATGTGCTTGCTGTTGCTGCTTGTAGACTTGGAGTTTGGAGGAGACGTCGGCTTGCGGTGTGTGATCCAAAGGTGTTGCGGTGTATGCGATCACCCTTGATCACGTTGAGTGCGCAGTGCGGAGTGCGGCGGTGTGCGGTTTATCTTCGATGACGTCGGCTGTTGTAGTGTGCGACCATTCTTGATTTCGTCGGTTGTTGAGGTGTGCGACCATTCTTGATCACGTCGGGGTCACCAATGTACGGGAGCGGTGTGCAGGCTTGACCGTACCAAAGGGGAGATCTCCCACCGAGCGGTTGGTTGTGCTCGGTAGCGCCAGCTGGGCCGACGGTTATGTCTTGAAACTTCTATATATAGTCCAGATTGCAGAAAACTCCGTTAGTGCGATTACTATCGGCGGTACATTTGTTCGGGACTACGTCATCGATTGAACAGCGCCATCTAGTTTCTATTGTGGTAACCGCCACAGATATATAAAACATTGAAAAAAATATTGATTTAAAAGTTACGTGGCTCAAAAGTTTCTTATTTTAACACTAAATTAATGACAACTTTGGGCGTAAATAAATAAGATTAGGGATATGAAAATTCTAAAACAATTTATCATTAGACATAGTTTATTTATTCATTAGTTAAAATAACTATACTTTGCAAACATAAACTCAGTAGTTTTTTCTCAAAAATACTTGTCCTAAGCCCTTGATTTCGGTGAAAATCATCGTGCCTCTCACCTTTCTCATACAATGTCAAGTGAAAAGCAAATAGGTTAGGGCGAGCGTACTGCGTCACCTTAAGTGCGGAAACCAGCCCAGAGTGAAGAAAAAAGGTCTCTTGTAGAGCTTCCATACGGTACAGTCCTTCGCCACCCCAATCCAGCGGCACTCTGCGACTCGATTGACGTCATTTGTCCCACCTAGTGGGGGATCTCCCTTCCTTCACTTAGCCAGCTTGGTTGACTATGGCCTAAGCTTTCTCATTATGATGTATGTATGTATATGTATATACATTCTGAGAGGAGACCCTAGCTCAGTATTAGGCAGGCGATGGATTGAGATGATTACTTAATGATCTTAGCTGCTAGCGAGTAAACTTTGCCGGAACTTACGCTCTTTCAGAATTCAAATTGAGTACCTCATTATTTCCTTCATGGTTCACATAAGGGCGGGTCAAGGGCCCGTTGAGCCGTAAAAAATAATTACTTTTATACCTTATCACGGATTAAACATATATCTCAAAATTATTGTTGGAATACCAATAAACTTGCCGCGAAAAGATCGGAAAAGTACATTCGATTAACTATAATTACATACTGTAAAGGTTAACTTAACTGTGTAAGTTATATTGAATTGTACACAGAAGCTCATTTTAAGGTAATGTAAGGCCAACGATACTACTGGCTTAGTTTAGCAAGCCTACAGTTGGGTAATATACCAAATACTCACCCATAACTATGTGATCAACTGAATAATCAGGTACCAATTAGCGTTTTCATAAAACTTAACATTTATACTTATTTTTTACAGATATTTGTAACAATTAAAATGGTTTGTATGTAAAATCATCATTATGATCATGATCAAGCCATCGCCGGCTCACTACAGGCCATAGTCTACCACGTTGGCCATGTGCGGATTGGTAGACTTCACACACCTTTGAGAACATTATGGAGAACTCTCAGGCATGCAGGTTTCCTCGCGATGTTTTCCTTCACCGTTAAAGCAAGTGATATTTAATTACTTAAAACGCACATAGCTCAGAAGAGTTAGAGGTGCGTGCCCGGGATCGAACCCCCGACCTCCGATTAGAAGGCGGAAGTCCTAACC
Source organism: Maniola hyperantus (assembly GCF_902806685.2). NCBI lineage: Eukaryota > Metazoa > Arthropoda > Insecta > Lepidoptera > Nymphalidae > Maniola > Maniola hyperantus. The sequence continues at coordinate 2,455,023 of NC_048538.1, forward strand.
ACTAGACTATCATATACATAGCTTGTACTATGTTTTGTATGTAAAATAAAGTGTCTAAAATATAAGTTTTATAGCACACAGTGAGATTGAAATATTACTCCATTTTTGATCAAATTTCACTTGAATTCGAATAGTCGTAGGTACCTATATGGCCCATGTCACTTGAAAACTTGCCCTAAACACCCTGCTACGCCAAAAACAAGAGCTAATATAAGTTTAAAAAATATGTACCAACTGTATTGATTGTTATACAAGTGTGGAGCCTCATTTTAAGGCAATGTAAGGCCGAGCTCCATACTAGAGGCAAGGGTAACCTGACACCAGCCATCTGACGCGGAAGACGCGTTTTTGTTGAAGGTATATCATAATAATTAGTCTTTAGTTAATATCAGTTAGCGCACCCCCTTACCCCCCTTAGTTGGGGGGTAAGGGGGTGCGCTAACATCTTAGCACCCCAAATGTCAACCTCACCTGCACGTGGTGCCCCCTGCGAATCAGCGGACGAGGATATGACGACCGAAGAATGGCGGGATAACCGTTCCATATGGCTTGGCTTTAAATAACACAGACCAGAGACGGGCAGCAGCGTCACTGGTGCGAAATAGCCTACAGCCCTGCGCTGACCACCCCGCCTGCCCAGCGTGGTCAGTATGGGCATTACTTCTAATGAGCAGCGCCAATTTGGCACGCTCTTGGAAAGGCCTATGTCCAGCAGTGGACGCCAACAGGCTGATGGATTGGATTGGATTGGATAATATCAGTTAGGGACATTTTACATCAGCCGTAAAAAGTGATTTTTACTGGTGATATAAGACTTCATTATCATCAACAATCCTCCTCTCAGAATGAGAAGGGCTTGCCTATAGTCTGCCACGCTAGCCAAGTGCGGATTGGCAGACTTTATACACCTTTGAAAACATAATGGAGAACTCTCAGGCATGCAGGTCTCCTCACGATGTCTTCCTTCACCGTTTAACAAGTGATATTTAATTGCTTAAAACCAACATAGCTCCGAAAAGTTAGAGGTACGTGCCAGGGATCAAATCCCCAAGCTCACGAGTAGGAGGCGGACGTCTTAGCCACTAGGCTATCACAGCTTCATGGCTATGGCTTCACGGATGTCAGTCAGATAATGATATAAAAGCAGAGGTCACGGGTAACTATAGTAACAGTAAAACACATTAAAAAAACCGGCCAAGTGCGTTTCAGAATCGCGCACTGAGGGTTCCGTACTACAATCGTATTTTATCGACATTTTGCACGATAAATCAAAAACCTTAAAATATTATGCCTTTTAGAATGTACAAATAAAGCC